>NW_006159814.1:1116854-1124804 GCF_000334495.1 Tupaia belangeri chinensis | reverse complement strand
GGTTCAGCATGTGCAGCTTGCATACTTTCAGTTTGATCTCAGCCTTTTCTAGACCTCCCTCTTTTATTTTTATTTTTTTTCCTCTTTTATTTTTTTCTGTGTGTATGTGTGTCTAAACAACAGTTAGAATATACTCAGTACTACATGAATATCCAGTGACTTTGATCTGTATATTAGGGACCAGTAAAACTACATTGCTCTTTAAATAACTTGTAATGGACTGTAGCTTGCAGTGCCCACCCAGTTTATCACAGAACTGTGGTTTATTTAATAAGAGACTCGTTGTTAACCTCTGAAAGACAGAATGCTTGGTAAAGATTGTGCAGGCAGAAGTTAGTCACCTTTTCGTGTTGGCCTCATCTCAGGCATCAACTTTTCCTCACAAATGACAGTTTCTTTGCAGTGTTTCCCCACCTCTATAAAAATACACGAATTTGTCACAAAACATGAAAAAATGTTACGGGAAAACACGGCCAAATTTAAGAAATCTGGCTTAGAATGCTCTGAAATGTTATTGCTAAATGAATCTTTGAAGAAAATGAATTCCTTTACTGGAACAAAAGTAATTTATTATGCATTTCGTGGGTCCCTGCCAAAAGAGCTACTAGCAGTATGAAGATCTAATGGATAGGAATTAAATACAATCTGTTAGCTCTGTTGATGTTTATATCTACCTGTTAATTTTCTCTGAAATTTCAATAATTTTAAAAGGCATCTCCAAAGACAGGTGTTGGCAATGTGACAATTCATAATTCAGCTATCTATCATATCAGACTTTCTAAAGGCCCAGTACTCAGAATTTGTGAGGCTAAACACAAAGAGATTACTTTATTGACCCCAAATTTTAAGAAGGATTTGAACAGATAAAGCCGTCTGCATGGGCACAGCTGTAATGCAGCTCTGACACTGATGCTAGAGCTGTGTGGAAGGTCCTGGGTTCATGTTCCATGAGCTCTCTGTACATTGCTGGGTTGGCTGAGGCTGAGGGTGGATCACGGCATGAAGACCCTGTCGGTGTGTGTGTGTGTGTGTGTGTGTGTGTGTGTGTGTGCCTTTCTCTCTTCCTCTCATGGAAAAAAAAAACAAGTAAACTTGTAAAAAGAATTGGAAAATATACAACGAGGCATTGGATTAAATGTCATGGGGTCTTATGAGTAAACAGAACTCCCGAGTCAATATCTGACAAATTTCAGTGATGACTTACTTGGCGTGTTGCCTGTTCTAGTCACTGTCATGGCAGGGTTTCACCGGAGTGGAGGTGAACCCCTGCTGTTAAACAGAAATATTTTACATTTAAAGCTGTCATTCAATTTAGTTCTTGACTATGATTTGACGTTTATTCTGGGGGTTCACGGATTAACAGCTGGAAGGAAACAGATTCAGGCAGCCAGGCACTAACTCTGGCCTTGTCTGCGTGATTACCACGAGCTGCCAAGGTTTTGCAGAGCCGCCGTTTTGCTTGTTCTACTAAAGCAGAAAAATAATTCCTACCATCTGGCTGTCAGGAGTATTGTGTAGCATAAATGGAAGATGCTTGCAGACCTTTTTGAAGCTCAAGAAGCGCAGCACTACTTAAATATAATCTTGAAAACTGATAGTGATGTGCTTTATTTACATGGCCCCCCTTGCCCACCCCAATCTCATCACATTTCAAGTAAATCTTTACTCTCCTAATGGGGAAATCTAGAGTTATTAGAGTTATTGTGTTAAGAGAGAAAAAGAAGCCCTATTTTAATAGTTTTCATTTCTCTGATAGCAACTGTTTCTCATTGCTTCTGATATTTAGTACTGTCACAGTATTTTTCTGTGGTTTAAATGCAGTGTGAAAGCTGCTTGGTTATTTGATAGTTTTTCTCTAATTGAGATGGAGAGGAAGATGCTCATCTAATCTTTCTCATTTTTCTTTTTTAAATAGATTTTTGCTATAGGGTATGTGTGCTCACCAGAGAGACAGAGAGTAACAGAGAGACAGAAAGTGAAAAATCACACCCTGTGGGGATGACCACACCACAATCCCTTCTCCATTCTTCTTTTGGGATTTTGGGCATGTACACACATGTGCCCAGCATGAGTTTCAAGTCACTGGGCCCAGGACTCGAACCACAGTTGGCCATGTGGGAGTCCAACACCTTAACCACTATATCACTTGTTAGCCCCCATACAATCTCATAAAAAGTCAGTTTTGTTAAAAAAGTTAAGATCATAATTCATTAGGTTTTAAAACTTGCTTCAGAATCCTTACCCTGAGTTTGAAGACTAGGATAGAATAATCCTTTCTGGTTCATTTTAGAAGATAAGCTTTTTCTTTGGTGTGCTCATTGACTTCAAGTTATGTACAAACCTCCCCATTGCAATCTTTATTTGTATGTCAGTTATTTTGCCGGTAATCCCAGGTTCCAAGAAACTTAGAGCGATGGCTCTCTTCACCACATGCTTGCCGTGTGAGTACACGGAGGCATGAAACTATTGCTCCTTTGCCCAGAATAGGTTGTGTGTTTAGGATTGTTCTCCTCTCCTGGAGGAGGGTACTGTCCCTTGCTGTGGCTATAATCTGGCCTACGCAGGCCTGGAAGGGGTGAGAGGGGTCAAGGGGACAGCCAGTGAAATTCCAAGTAAGAAATCTGTTAAATTACCAAAAAAGATAGTGAAACTGGTGGAACATTGAGTTAAGTGGTTGGCTAAGTGACCATGACTCTCCTTTGGGAGAGAAGGTGCTAGTTTGTATTCCCTTGCTTTATTAGGCTGTTATGGCAGGATTCGAGGGATTTGTTGTGATCAATAGTTTTCACATATTCTGGTGGAGGCACACTTGTGTGTGTTCTTATGTCTTTCACATGTCACCATCTTTTGTGTCTGGTCCTGTTACGTCTATCCAGGCTGAGACAAACATAGATTTATAGTGGATGTTGAGTTTACACAAACGTGCTTCTCCTTTGTTGGAATTTATACATGGCTTTTAATGTTTTGGAGGGTAGGGTAGTAGGGGAAGCAGCTATAAAGCACCACAGGAGCCTAACCTAGAGGTTACAAAAGCAGAGAAGAGCTTTGGCAGAGAGGGACAGCTGGCTTCTCCTCACATGAGAGAAAGCCGTAACCGCAAACTCAGATGTGTAGGAAGGACAGATCAGAGGCCGAGGCAGCCGGCAGTCTGACTCGGAGCTGATGCAGCAGCGTGAGCACCATCAAAGTCTTGTGCTCTGGGGATGATCCCACACTCGCCCCTCAGCCTGCCGGGCTGCAGTATTTCCTTTCTTTAGGCTGAGACAGCATTAAGAGAGATTGCAGCCCAGAGGATCAATCTCTAGTGGATTCCTTTTTTTGGATTTCTTCTTCTAAAATGAAATGTATGTGTTTGATTCACAAGCCAGCGAACTGTTGTTATTCTTCTGAAAAGGCCATGCCCGCTGAGTTTGCTTTTCTCTGAAGCACTACCTTTCCAGAGATCCTCATGGGAGTCTGCTATAGCCCTACTTTTAGGGGACATATGAAATAGAGGAAGAGAAAAAGTAGTATGAGGGCACCCTGAAAAGGTTTTTGAAAAAAAAATTTCCAGTATGAGTTTCAAGTTATTTATTTCTTCAATAAGTGAGAGAGACAGAGAGACAGCAACACCAACAGGGTCTAGCTGCTATGTTTCACACCAGCCTTAGCCAGCTCCTAGGTTATAGGCACATATATTCCCAGCATACTCAGGGAGGTCTCTGGATGCAAACCCGGAACCTTTTCATGTGGGTTAGTTTTGCAGGGTGTGATGTTTTTACCTCTGTGCCACCATCTGGCCCCTTGGTTTCCATAATCACATTTTCCACCAACTTTTTCAAGACCCTGCATATTGTCGGGGAGGCCACTATAAGCCATATTCTCTATTGGACACCTGGCCACTTAGGTTTATCTAATCATAAATCCTCGACTTTTCGAGTAAATGTCCAGAAACAAGTGAAGGCTTATTTTCACAGGAAAAAAAATCCGGTGGTCAAAAGATGACCTGTGTCTGCTAAACAGGCGGGTGGGTGTTTACCACATCCCAATCTGCAGCAGCCCAAGTTCTCCCTGAAGTCATTTATTCCTTTATGAGGGAGTTTTCCACCCCAGCTGCTCTGCCTGTCTCCCACCTCACTGGCCTGCATTCAGTGCTAAGCCCAGGCTGGGTCTGGCACTGATAACACATTCTTTCAACAGGAAGTGCCTCCATTTTCAGTTGTCTGTGGGAGGGTGGAGGGCTGATAAGCTGTGAATGGAAACACAGAGCAGATTTCTGCTCCACCCTCATATTGCACTTTGATCAAGAGCAAGCAGGGACCTCTGCCTGGCCCAAGCTGCCCGCAGAAGGAGGAAGGATGGTTCAGCTGTGGGCATTCCGTAGCTCTCTTCTGTACTTTGGTTAGGAACGTTGTTTAGGTTGGTTTGGGCTAGTGAAAAGCCTGCTTTTGGTGTGTTGAGATCTGAAATAAGGTCCTTGGAAGGAATGTTTTAAAAAATAATTAAAAAACATTTTTTACAAATTAATTTCTTCCATATGTGTGAGAGACAGAGAAAATGCTAGAAAATTGTTCTCGAAAGGATCTCATGCAGTGGACCCTTCCAACCTCCCCAGCTAGCCAGCATCATGGGTGCAGGTGCACCAGGTGTACAGACCAACCAGGGAACTGAACGTATAGTCTTCCATATGGATCCAGCTTTGCTCGGGTAGCACATTACAGCAGCACCACCAAGAGGGTGTTACCTTTGAAGTACAATATTTAATTAGATGTGGGAAATATATATTTAAAAAATTATTTTATTTAACTTTATTTATCTATTTATTTTTATTTATTTATTTTAATTTGACCAGAGAGGGATATAGTAAGAGAGAGGGGGTGGAGAGAGAGAGAGAGAGAGAGAGCAAGTCTTCAGGTCCGGGACTCAAACCGTGGTCAGCCATGTGAGAGTCCAGTGCCCCTAGTCACCATGCCACCTGCAGGCCCCTGTGGGAAAACATATTAAGCAACTGAAATTTATACTAGTGTTTTTGTATGTGTATTCTTGGATCCAGGAGTATCATAAATTTTCTGATTTTTCCCACAAATTGTATTGATTTTCAATAGGTAGCTCTTGAATATGACTAATTAAAGAAAGGGACTTAAAATGATCAATGATGTGACAAGCCAGGCTTCTTAAGGAGGGTTGCTGTGTCAGTTCTAGATCTTCTGCAGTTAGAATACCAGTTTCGACAGTGTAAGTTACATTGATGCATGGATGGAGTGTGTTTTGACTGTGTGTATCTCATGTGCATGGCTGGTCAGGCTTCAGCCTGTGCTGGGTGGTGTGGAGATGATGGCAGAGCTGTGTGGAGGGCCCTTGTGGGCCTCCCTTTTCTCCGTAGATGCCCTGACTCTGATTCTTGCCTGTTTTCACAAGATACTTCATGACTCTGTCCCGGCTGGCTCGTCCTTCGAGTGCTTGTCTGTGCTTGATGTTTTTGATACTACTAGTATCTTCTCTTCATCCCCAAAGTTAGATTGAACTGTGTCATTCAGTTAATATTAAAGAAAAACACTCAAAGAAAGATACAGTGGGCTAGCTGTTGGTATGGTGGTTAAGATGGCTGGATCCTACATGGCGAACTAAACAGTTCAGGTCCCAGACCAGGAGCTCGAAAGACCCTCTAGACCTGTGTGCGTGTGAACCCAAAATCCCAGGAGAAGACTGGAGGAGAAGGGATTATGGTGTGCCATTTCCGCATGGGGATGATTTCTCACTTTTCCCTCTCTGTCTCTTTTCAGTGAGCACACAAACCCTATAGCAAAACTAAAACAAGAAAAGAAAAGAAAAACATTGATAAAAAAAGAGAAAGAAGAAACATATAGATGGCTAATAGGCTTGGTCCTCTTAGACAGGCCCTATTTCTCACCCTCTCCTGGGTTCCCTTGTAATACTTGTGCATGTGCATGAGTAAGTTGGAATTATGGTATAGAATTCATTTCCTGTGGTTTTCCACTAAACATTGTATCATAGATTTTTTTTCCATTATGCTGCACGATCTTACTTTTAATAATTGCACCCACTATTATAAATAACCCTGTAATAGATGCCTTCCTTTGTATAGCCTTTCTTTTCTTTTGGATGATTTCTTTTTTTTTTTTTTTGGAGAGATTTTCACTGTAGGGCGCATGCGCTCGCCAGACAGACAGAGAGAGACATAGAGACAGAAAGCGAGAAATCACCCCCCGGGGGGATGGTCACGCCGCAATCCCTTCTCCTCCATTCTCCTCTCGGGATCTTGGGCACGCACGCACATGCGCCCGGCGTGAGTTTTAAGCCACCGGGTCCAGGACACGAACCGCAGTCGACTACGGGGGATTCCAGCGACATAGCCATTACGCTAACTGCTGGTTCCCTTGAATGATTTCTTTATAATATAATCCAAAAAGTAAAATTACGGGGCTAGGTAGGGCCTAAACTTCCACATGGCTCTTGGCACTACTGCTAACTGCCTTCTAGAAGGCATGCATGATAAGACAGCCTCCCTTTCATGTGGAGGTACCTGGTGTTATCTTGTAACATCAGCCTTCTTTTTCGTAGTATTTTATGTTTAAATATTACACAGGAATTTCTTCTTCTTTTTTTAAAAAAAAATTATTTATTTAATTTTATTGATTACTCTTCAAATTGACCAGGAAGAGTAAGAAAGCAAGCCACAAGGTCTGGGACTTGAACTGTAGTTGGTCATGTGTGTTGGGGGGGTCCATGGCTTAACCACCATACCACCTGTCAGCTCCACAGGCACCTAACAACTGAGTTATGTGCCTATGACTAAGTTATTAAGCAAATTGATCAGTGAGCTTAAAGACAGATATTTTGTGGTGTGTTGTGGCATCACAGGATATGTATTTTTCAATGGGTATCATGTGACACCACACTAGAATAATGTGATTCTACCCATACAAAAAATTCATACATTAGATAAGTACCAGAAAGAAATAAGACACACCACAACACAATAATATAAATCTGACATAATAGTTTTTATTTATTCTTAATACTACTAGGGGTGCATAATAACCTACAATCTTATAAATAAGACACATAGTCTTGTGTGATTGTGATCACTTCATGTAGTGAATACTAGCCGACTGTGGGAATGAAACCAAGGCAGAAAGGGGATTTCCTGAGATGGAGAACTGGTCATAAGTCTGAGCATTCATTAAATAGGTAGGTTGTTAAGTGAGAAGTGGCTGTGTATCCCCATTTGAAAATAAAGCTATCAAGCTTTGGGCACAAGTACTTGTCTTCCCCCCATCCCCCTGCACTTTTTTTTTCCCTGATAGACTTTGCTATTGCCTTTGATTTCCAAGGAGCTGATTTGTTTTGAGGAGCAGGTGACTCATACATTTCTGTTGCTTGCTTGATAAAGGGTGAATGGCTGTGGAAGTGCCTTAGTTTTTCTATGTGAAGAGCTGTCAGTAACAATCAGAACAGAGTGATGCTCGAGGCAGTTGTCACTTAGCTCTGGATGAGTCCCTACTGCTTCTATTTCTGGCTGATGATGGCGGTGATTCATCTGTGCTAAAGGCTAGAATTGGGGAGAACAAGGGACCAGTAGGTGGCATGGTGGTTAAGGCGCTGAACACTCCCACGTGGCCAACTGTGGTTCAAGTCCCAGACCTGGTAGCTTGCTTTCTCACTTTCCCTCTCTCTCTCTGTGTGTGTGTGTGTGTCTCTCTCTGGTCAAATGAGAATAAAGTGAATGACTAAATAAAGTAAAATAATTAATTATTTAAAAAAAAGAATTGGGGAGAACACATAGGACCAACTCCTGAATCTTAACTAAAAAACACAATAGGGGCCTATGGAAAAAGCAGATAGAGTAATGGCTACATTGCTGGACTCCCATGTAGTCGACCATAGTTCGAGTCCTGGGCCCAGTGGCTTAAATTCATGCCAGGGGCTGGGGTGGGCATGTCCAGGATC
>NW_006159814.1:1104855-1116748 GCF_000334495.1 Tupaia belangeri chinensis | reverse complement strand
CACCAAAAAAAAAAAAAAAAAAGAAAGAAAGAAAGAAAGATAATAGGGGCCTGCAGGTGGCATGGTGGTTAAGGAACTGGACTCCCAATGGTGAACAGTGGTTTGAGTCCTGGACCTGGAGGCTTGAAACCAAGAGCATATATATATGCCTGCTCAGAATCTCAAGAAGAGAATGGAAGAGAAGGGATTAAGGCATAGTCCTCCTCCTGGGAAAGATTTTCTCTTTGTCCCTCTCTGTTGCTTTCTCTAGTGAGTGTGCATGCTCTCTGTCAAGACCCTAAAAAAAAAAAAAAAAAAGGCCAAAACCTATAATAATAATAGCCCTTATTTATGTAGCCTTTACTATTGTCAGATACTGTTACAAGGACTTCAATGTATTAACTACTTTAATTATGGCAACAACTTTAAGACATATATGCCTGTTTTTATTTCCATTTTATAAATGAGGAAACTGAGGCACAGAAAGTTTTGGTTCAAGCCTTCTAGATGACCTCTCCCACGTGAATGCTTTTCATGCCTCTGCTTGCTCAATATTTCTGTTGCAGCTGGCTTTTCTGAGCAGGCCAGATCCCTGCCTCCCCGTGTCCTGCATGCTTCTCATTTTGAACGCTTGTCTTCCCTTTGACGTGGCAGGGCAACTTGCTGATGCCTTTACAGCATTATCTTATTTAATTGACATAGCCATAACTACAGTGGGAATATGAGGACCAGATATGAGGGAGGAAGCTCAAGGAGGTGACTGGATTCAGCAAGTGACCAAACCAGGATATGACTTTGGAGCCCAAACTTGGTCCCACCATGCAGGCTATCTTTGGACGCCTGCTCAGGGGTCATCTCTGGTCTGCAATTCCTTTTTAGCTCTTGCTCAGTCCCCATTTCAGCTACTTGTCTGTTGTTCACAACAGGTGGCTGAACAGTCTTACTTTCTAGCACATATGTCCTGGTTCCCGTTGTGACCTAGAAGCTCCTCCAGGGTAGCAACTCTCTCAGGCTCCCACTCTCAGTGTCTGGCTCTCGGCTGGTGCTTTGCTCATCCTTGGTGGTGGTGACTGTGGTGGGGATGGACCCTCTGCTGTCTCAGCACTGCCTGGCCACTTGAAGTGGGCTCACATGAGGGTTTGTTTGGGTCAATCCAGGTACCCTTTCCATTTCAGTAAACGGCACGTGGGCTGTACAGTGGCACAGTGGTTGAGCTGTGAAGCCAATCCATGTGGGGAGATTCTGAATTCATCTCCAGAGACTTCCTTAAAGATGTTGGGTACATATTTGACCATGAGTGGGGCTGGTTGGAGCCGGGGGTGGGTCACACACCAACACCCTCTTGGGGTTGGTTTTCTCTTTTCTCTCTTCACTCTCTGTGTGATTCACTCATGGAGGAAATACTATATTTCTTTTCTTTTTCTTTTCTTTTCTCTTCTTTTCTTTTTTTATTTTTTTAAACTAACAGTTTAAAAAGAGAGAGAGAAAGAAAAAATAGCACTTGCTGTGGTGAAGGTACATGTAGATATGCCCTTTTGGGAATAGGTAGATCAGTGTAAAGTTGAGTCTGACAGAAATCATGATAAGGGAGCTCACCTTCTCATCCTGTGATAGGTCCTTTCTGAACCAATTCTTTTGTTTTAAACTTAATTAATTAATTATTCTTCAATTTGACCCAAGAGAAGGAGAGGGAGAGTGAGAAAGCAAGCCTCCAGATCTGGGACTCGAACCATAGTTTGCCACGTGCGATTCCAGTGCCTTAACCATCATGCCGCCTTCCAGTCCCAACAATTCTTTTGTAATTGAATATCACTATGTCATCCTTTCATTTATTTCCTTGGGGGTTAAATTTGGATCCATGTTGCATTTGCTTATAGTAGAGGTTCTGGAATTTAAGGGCCAAAGTTAATCATCATATTTATAAGTCTAACCAGACATGTAGCATTGAGTGTGCTTGACAGGATTATTACAGCTATTTCAAATGTTTTACAAGAATCCATTTTAAGTTTTAGACATCTTGATGACTTTATGAAATTTGCTTTTTTATATATGCAAGTCTGTCAGATTAAGTCTTCATGTTTGTGTTATTTTTTCTTTTTTTCTTTTTTTGGAGAGGTTTTTTTGTTACAGGGTGTGTGCGTTCATGAGAGAGACAGAGAGATAGAAAGTAAGAAATTCCTCCCCAAGGGGGTTGGCCGCGCTGCAATGCCTTCTCCTCCATTCTCCTCTCAGGATCTTGGGCACACATGCACACGTGCCTGGCGTGAGTTTAAGTCACCGGGTCTGGGACTCGAACCGTGATCAACTACATGGGAGTCTAGCAACACAGCCATTACGCCAATTGCTGGTCCCCATGTGTGTGTTATTTAAAAAAAAAAAAAAAAAAAAACACAAAAAACAAAAAACAAAAAAACAAAACCAAAACTACTGTGAGGTTAGAGGATTTTAACAAACCCTCATTTTTACTTGAAAAGGGAAGGACTGGTTCTGTGGGTGGCTTGGATTTGGTCTGACTGGGAGAAAGTTTGGATGGTCATGAGTAGACCTGAGGGTCTTAACTCTCCTTAAATTCTGCCTCCCAGCTTTAAGCAGTTGGTGTGAGGTCAGAGAGCAACCAGATCTTGTTTGGAAAAGGAGTGGAAGAGGACCACATTTACTTCCAGACGGTGGGCCCAGCCCATCTTCCAGTCAGCTAAGCCGACGTCTGCGGTCCTGTGCTTCTCTGAAGGAGATGTCACACATCCACACAGATGGATAAATAGCTGGTTTAGGGATTTAGTGGGATCGTGCATGTGAAAATGTTCCTTTAAAAGTACACAGCGTTTCTGCCCCTGTCAAGTAACAAGTATGTAAAAATTTATGAAATGGAACCCTGAAAGCTTGGAAGAAAGAAGAGATTTCTTTCTGAGCTTTTCATGATTAAATAATATGATTATGGCTAGGCTTTTAAGAAGTCTTTCAAATGCAGTTGTTTTCTCAAACTGTAGTCTAAACAGATTTTAGTTATTTTGGTTTGATTCTACTCTGTTATAATGTGTTCTCTTTGGCCATTCTCCTTCAGGGGGGAGGAATGAATGAAACCAGGAAAAGATGAACTTTTACTTCAAGACATAATTGTCATGATCATGATTGATAGAGAATGCTATCATTTTCTTTATAATATGGTCTGCTTCAAACCTGGTCTGCTCTTGTAAAGAATTAAAGTAGATGAGGTAGATATTAAACCTGTGTATGCCTGGGTTTAGTTTCCATGAAGTCAGTGCTCAAAAATTTCATTTATCAGAGAATGTTAAATTATGCAGCCTCTTCCATTTCGGTCTTTGACATAACTGCTAAGTCTTGCAGCTACACTGCGTGTAAATGTGCACACATCTGTGTGTGTGCACTGTGCTCTGCGTTTTCTCTTTTGAAACAATTAGTGTGCGTGCATCACTGAGGCCTGTTTACCTCCATGGTATGGTTTGCCTCACTGTCGGAGGTCGTAGAGTTCAGCACTTTTTACGAAGAGGATTCCTCCAGTTCCCCTTCCTTTTGTCCAGTCCTGCCTTTTGCCAGGAGGTGACTGCCATGAGTCTAAAGTGACACCATTGTGGTTCTAAGAGTTTAAGTGACCAGGTCAGGTCAGTGGTGCTATGTGACACAGAAAGGAAGGTCCTGCCTGCTCGGGGTGGGAATAGGACTGTCGAGTTTGTTTCTTCTCTTTCTCCTTTTTTTTTGACTTTGCTGAGAGACCCTTATAGGGTCCTCATAGCCCCGGCCTCAGCCAGTGGGTCATAGGCACACAGGCACCAGGTCTGCTGAGGGAGATCTCAGAACAATGCCGATGACCTTTCTCCAGTGGGTCCAGTTGCCGTCTCCTGGCCCATCCTTATTTCTTTCCTGTAGGGTACTCCGGGAGCAGCTCTGGCCCCCACTGCATCGATCATTTCCTTGGTTCTCGTGTGTTTAATGAACAGATGCTAATCATCCCTCCCTTTCTCTTCTCTCCTCTCTGTCCCCCTCTCTGGCAGGCGGGTGCCCCGGTGATGTCTGGCGCAGGAGAAAGCACCAACCCGGAGAACAGTGAGCTCAAGTATTCAGGACAAGATGGGCTCTACATAGGCGTCAGTCTGGCCTCGCCGTCTGAAGTCACGTCCTCTGTGCGACAGGATTCCTGGTGCGCTCTGGCCTTGGCTTGAGCCCATGCTGCCAGGAGGCGGGAGGGCCCCACCACCAACCTCGCACCACTTGTGTCTGATTTTGTCCAGCAGTCCAGACAGTGAGACTGTGCTGACAGAACATTCCTCCGACGCGTGATTTCCGTGCCTTTATTTTGAAAGAGATGTATTTCCCAAGAGGCTTGCTGAAGAGTAAGAGAAGATGGAGCTCCTGGGGGCAGGGCCTGTGTGGCCAGCAAGTCGCCTCCTCCCTCTGCGGGTCACCTCCAGCCAGCCTGCTTCTGGGTCAGCCACTGTGCTGTGTCCAGAAACAAGGACTGGGACCGTGGCCTTGCCTGCTAAGGAATCTTGAGAGAGATTTAAGACAAACGATTTTATGTGTATTGCCCCAAATCATGTGCTTCTGATTGATCATGGTTATTCCAGAATTTCTGCATACCTTTTCCATATCTAGATTTCACATGCGTTCATGGAGAAGATCACTCGAGGCCATTGGGTACATGTCTCTGGAGGCTAAGTCTGTTCATGAAGTCTTTTGTCAAAAATATTACTCAGTTTGCAAGACTGCATTGTAACTTTAACGTACACTGTGACTGGCGTTGCTCAAACTCCATGTTGTGTGACTGACCTGAAGTCAGTCGGAATTTGTAAACAGGGTAGCAAACAAGATATTTTTCTTCCATGTATACAATAATTTTTTTAAAAAAGTGCAATTTGCGTTGCAGCAATCAGTGTTAAATCATTTGCATAAGATTTAACAGCATTTTTTATAATGAATGTAAACATTTTAACTTAATGGTACTTAAAATAATTTAAAAAGAAAAAATGTTAACTTAGACATTCTTATGCTTCTTTTACAACTGCATCCCATTTCTATATTCCCAATTGTTAAAGAAAGATATTTCAAGAACAAATCTTCTCTCAGGAAAATTGCCTTTCTCCATTTGTTAAGAATTTTTATACAAGAGCACCAGTATACCCCCTTCGTTTTACTGTGGAATATGTGCTGGAAAAATTGCAACAAAACTTTACTACCTAACGGATAGCATTTGTAAATACTTTAGGCATCTGTAAACACTCTGATGGAGTCTGTATAGTGTGACTGACCCACGGGCTGGTTGGTTTACATTATTATTTTTTTTAATGGGATGTCATATGGAAACCTATTTCAACAGAGTTTTAAAAAAAAATAAAAAGGGTATTGTTTTGTCTTCTGTACAGTGAGTTCCTTCCCGTTGAGCTTCATTTTGGTGCTGTATGGTTATAGATGCTCGTATAAAAAACATACATGTGATTTTGCCTTAAAACCTTGCTTTCAAAGAGTTGTCCTTCTGGAGCTGTTTTATACCTTGGTTTTATCTGAAGTTGTCATGTGGGGTTATCACTTTCCATTTGCATTGTGAACTTTTCTTTTTTTTTTTTTTTTTTCAGTTGTCAGAGTGCATATGTACTCTCTGGGGAGAGGGAGAGAGAGGGAATGTGAGAAAGCACCCCCAGGCCGGATGGCTATGCTGCAATCTCTGGTCCTCCATTTCTCCTTCAGGGATTTGGGTATACATGTACCTATTCCTAGACTTGAACCTGCACAGTTGGCCATGTGGGATGCAGCCACTTGAAGCACCATACTACCAGTTAGCCTGCGGATGGTTTTTACAAGTGAAAAGGATCCAGTATTACGTGCCATTGTCCAAGATTAAAAGCATTCTGTTTAGGATCAGTGCTTGAAGACATTTTACAAAGTCCAGAATTTTTCTTGTGAGTGAAGTAGATGCTATGGTTCAAGAATAGATGAGTTTCCTTAATTTATGTATTTATTTTAATTGCCAGAGGGCACATGTGCTTACCAGAGGAGAAAGACAGAGGGGGAGAGGGACAAAGCATGTCCTAACGGAGCATGGTCACACTGCAGTCCCTTCTCCTACCCTGCCGGGATTTATCGCATGTATACCTGGTGTGTTTTCAGGTCATCATGACTGGGACGGCTGGGACTTGAACCACTGTCAGCTGTGTGAAATTATCTTTACCTTTCTTAACCACTAGGCCTTGGTGCCCACCAGCCCCAGGCCAGTTTCTTTTTTAGTTCCTCCCTCTCTTTTAAAAAAATATTTTATTTAACTTTATTTTTTAAAGGCAGGACATTTTTAAAATTTAACTTTATTTACCTATTTATTTTAATTTGGGAGAGGGACAAAGAGAGAGAAAGAGAGAGAGAGAAAGTGAGAAAGCAAGCTGGCAGATCTGGGACTCGAACTGCAGTCAGCCATGTTGGAGTCCAGTGCTCCAATTACCATGCTACCTGCCGGTCCCAACTTATTTATTTATTTTAATTTAACCAGAGAGGGACAGGGTGAGAAATAGAAAGAGGGAGAGAGAGAGGGAAAATGACAAAGCAAGCCGCCAGGTCCAGGACTTGAACTGTGGTTGGCCATGTGGGAGTCCAGCGCCCTTAACCACCATACCACTGCCCTTCTAGTTCTTCCCTTTTGCAAAGTGCTCTGAAGTCTCAAAGTTCACCTGAGATTACAGACCATATACTCCTCAGAGAATATTTTTGAAACAATTTGATCAGCCTCTTTTATTTTTTGTTGGGAGCATTTCGGGAAACCAGGAGGCTGTTCCACAACATAAAATGGTGGTAACGTTTAACACTGGATCCCTGAACATGTGGAATTTTGACTGTTTTCATGGACTTACTAGCGCCATTCTATAGCTTTCAGTCTACATCTTCAGAGAGAAGGGAACTAAGTCTCCCTTCGTGGTAGATGCCTCTCCATGTTCAGCAGACTTGGGCTGGTCTATGTATCTGGGGGATTCAGTGAAGTCCATGTGCAGCCTGATAATCATATCACGGGCAAGAACAACGGTTAGGGATGCTGAGTACAGGCCAGCTCTGTGGATTGGTGGTTAGGGGAGCCAGATTCCACATGGCCAACTTCATGTTTCAAATCTCGGCCCCAGCAACTTGAGGGACATGATGGGTACATATGTATGCTTGCCCCTAATTCCAACTGGATGGAGAAATGGAGAAAAAGGGATTATGGTGTGACCATGCCCTGTTGAGGGTGCTTTCTTACACTTTGTCTCTCTCTCTCTGCCAGGTGCATGTACCCTCTGGCAAACAAACAAAAAAAAAACCAGCGCTGGCTGTGGTGACAGACCACTAGGATTCAAGTCCCTGCTTGATATGGACAAGCTCTGTGAGCTCAGACAAATGAACTCTTACCTTCCTCATGGGTAAAATAAGGCAAATAGCACATATCTTGCAGGACCAAATGAGATTGTTTGTGTACGTGCCTAGCACAATGCCTGGTACCTAGAAAGTTATAAGTGCTGGGGCCAGCAGATGGCATAATGGTTGCATTGCTGGACTCCCACGTAGTCGACCGGTTCGAGTCCTGGACCCGGCAGCTTTAAACTCACATTAGGCGTGTGTGCATGCATGCCTAAGATCCTGAGAGGAAAATGGAGGAGAAGGTATTGCTGCATGATCATCTCTCCTGGGGGTGATTTCTTGCTTTCTGTGTCTCTGTCTCTATGGCGAGTGCACATGCCCTATAGCAAAAATCTCTAAAAAAAGGGGAAAAAAAAGCTGTAAGTATTGGCTTTATAGAAGGTGGCTCAAGCTCTTACAACTTGGAGGAGGGGGTTGTTTGCTATTTTTTTTTTTTCTTTCCTTTCTTTTAACTTGGGGGTTTTGAATAATGTTTTACTCAGTGGAGTATCAGAACCACTGTCCGTAGTGACTATGTCACTTGAGCTTCATGAATAGGACTGAAGAGAGTGGAATGATGGCTGTCTCCCAACCCGAAGGCTGAGGCTTAAGAGATACCAGTCTGACTTTGCCTGAGTGTTTTATAGAACAGGACTGCTCTGACAGCAGAAGAAAATTATGTTCTTTATGAACTTATTCTTCCCCCTCCTTTCTCTTATGGCTCTCATTACTTGGAGTGGTTGGGAGTTGTTAAAGTTGTTGCTTTGATTGGATAATGAATTTTTCTTATTGGGACTTCCAGGTGATATTTGTCTTCTGGGGATGGTCTCAAATATTGCTCCTTCTAATCCTAAGATGTCATTATGTTGCTCAACCCCCCCGCCCACCACTTGTTAGAACACAAAGTAGAAATAGTCCTAGTTTTCATGAAATAATGACAAGAGGCATAAGAAAGTAGGGTCTTCTTTTAGCCTCTCCTAATACAATGAAGTCCCTTAATCTGGGCTTTTGAAATTTTTTTTTTTTTTAGTATTTATTTATTTTCTCAAGTTGCTATAGGGCACATGTGCTTACTGGAGAGAGCAAGAACCCCCTTCCCCCCAAGGGAGGTAGCCATGTAGAAGTCCCTTCTCCAATCTCGGCATTTTGGACACACATACTTACATACCCAGTATGTTTTTTTAAAGTGCACTTAAATAGATGGTGGACCCCAACTTAATGCATCCTTAGACTCCATGTTATAGTTTGCAGAATTTACATTCTCTGTCACCCAGGGCTAGTTTTAGGCCATCTTATACAGGTGGTGGCTCTGTCTGGGGTCTCTCCCCAGGGTCATTTATGTTGTTTCCTGGTGCCTGTGGAGCATCAGGAAAGCAAGGGGGACTATTCATTTCCCCATGCAAATACATCAGCTTCTTGCTCATGGGAAATGTTTTTCCAGTCCTTGGAAATTTGACGTAATTTTAAATGATAAAGAAATTAGCTTTAGGGAAGATAACACAGCAAGTCTTTAGTGGCTATACAATATTCCAGACTGCCTTCAATTTGAGGCAGTGTGGTAGCTTTGCTCTGTGAATATCTCTCTGTACTCGCATTTTCCATGGGGTCTGTGACTCTCAGAAGAAAACAATGGCTTAGGGTGGGGAGGCAGAGAGCAAATATTTCTTCAGAATCAGGCAGCTCTTATTAATTAAAATGCATTTTGTTACTGGGTTGAAACAATAGCACCTCAGTTTGGCAATACTAGTAATCGGTCTCCTGTTGTTGGAAACTAGTAATCAGATATGACTGTGGTTATTTTTAAAAGTTTATTTGTGATCATCCCTCCCCCAAGCCTCAGCCAGCTCTGGGGCCTGGGCACACGTGTGCCTGGTGTGCTCAGGGAGGTCTGGGAATTTGAACCCGGAGGTTCCCATGTGGGTCAGCCTTGCAGAGCAGTGCTTTACTTCTGCACCACTTTCAGCTCTTGACTTCGATTATTTCAAATGAGAAGCATATATCAATACATTTGCTGGGGCCAGCAGTTAGTGTAATGGCTATGTTGCTGGACTCCCATGTAATCGACAGCGGTTCGAGTACTGGACCTGGTGGCTTAAACTCACGCCAGGGGCGTGTGTGTGTGTGCCCAAGATCCGGAGAGGAGAATGGAGGAGAAGGGATTGCAGTGTGGGCATCCCCCCCGGGGGGTGATTTCTCACTTTCTGTCTCTATGTCTCTCTCTGTCTTTCTGACTAGCGCACGCGTACTATAGCAAAAACCTCCCCAGAAAAGTACATTTGCTACTCCAAAATTTCACGACGGGATTAAATTTCATGCCAAAGCTCTGGCTGCTTGAGGCCTCGAGATCGAATCTGTGTGACAAAACTTTCAGTGGCTGGGTTTGGAGCGGGTCACCTTGCTTGTGATCTCTGGGTGGGGGTGCAGAGGAAGGTGATGATGTCTAGAGGACACTCAGAGGGGGAGAGATCATAAAGCGTTTCAGCTGGTTCAACTACCAGATAGGGACTTAGGCTAAGTAAGTAATGGCTGATCATTCCAAATAACTCCTTAAGGAAAGTTAGCATGTTGCAGGTGTGCATTGACCTCAGACTCAGGTCAGAGTGAGTGTCGGTGCTCCCCCAAGTATTCTCCAGCACCTGCTAAATCTGCACCAGAGAACTGGTGTGACCCCCGGTACTGCTTGGTTCTTCCTGCTCAGTAGCTGTCACCGAGAAGTGGCAGTTACATAATGAATGTCACTATTTTATATGAAGACATTTATTTTACTTGATGACCTTTTTTCTTTTAAAAGAATGAACATTTTATTTATTTATTTAAAACATTTATTAAACTTGATTTATTATTTTTTAATTTGACAAGAGAGAGACACGAAGAGGGAGAGAAGGAAACTGAGAAAACAATTGTCAGGTCTGGGACTTGAACTGTGGTCTGCCATGTGGGAGTCCAGTGCCTCAACCACCATGCCACCTGCTGGCTCAAAGAATGAGCCTTTGATTTGATTTGATTTTTTCAGAAAGAGATTTTTGCTATAGGGTACGTGCACTTGCTGAAGAGACAGACAGTGAAAAATCACCTCCCCCTGGGCCCCCAGGAGATGACCATGCCGCAATCCCTTCACCTCCATTTTCCTCTTGGGATTTTGGGCACACATGCACATGTACCGGGTGTGGAGTTTCAAGACTGTGGGTCTGTGATTCGAACCATGGTCGGCCATGTGGGAGTCTAGCAACATACCATTACACCATCTGCTGGTCCCAAGAGCGAGCATTTTAAAACTGGTTAAATAATAGCTATTGAGGATGAAATAGTTTAATTAGTCTAAGTTTGTGGAAAAATAGAATTATATTACTAGTTTATTTTGGTGCAGAAAATTTTTGAAGCCCATGCATAGTTTTTTATACTACACATTTTCCATGAATGCTTTGAAGACCCCCTGTAGAGGGGTTATATTTCAGTTATCCATGGTCCCTTCTATAAGTTAATCATCTAGATATCCCACAAGCTTTTGGTCAAGTGATGTCTTCTCTCTGGACGTCAGTGTCTGAAGCAGCCATAAACTGGAGAACTCTCGCAGAGTTCTCCATCTGCATTCACATCCCAGTTTTGAAGGGCAGATTCTATGAGGTGATGGTGGGTTTGTGGCCTAGTCTGGGTTCCCCCAGTTTGAGGGGCCACTTTAGGCCATTCCACTTCTAAAAAAATTGGTAGATTTAGAGTTGGAGTCTCCTTTTGTCCTTCTCCATCTCTGGGGAGTCCTCCCAAAGCCTTAGACCACAGACCTATGACCACAGTCATAGTCACGAAGGCATTTTTAAGAGTGTCATTGGCCCCCAGTGCTGAAGCTGTTTGGTCTGAGACCACTGATATAAAACTCGTCCAGTGATACAGACCCAGACCGGAAAATGGGGAAGTCTGGCAGCTGAGCAGTCTGCAAAACAAGGAAAAACAGCTTTGCTTTGCTTGGCTCATTCCTTCAATATCTTGTGGCAGTTTTTTTCTTTCTTGGAAACAACCAATGTTTCATTGTTGCTTTCCTCCTGTGTCTTCTCTGTAGCTATTAGACTTTTCCTCTCTCTCTGTCCCCTTATATGGGTTTTATCCTTATTTTTGTGAATTCTATTCTTTAACACTCTGTGACTGGTCTGAGATATTAATAGCAAATGTTTATATAGCATTGACTAGTGCTAGTTTCTATACAAAGTGTTTAACATATATCAATTTATCTAACCCTCATACCAAGCGAGTGAGGTGGCATTATCCCCCCATTTTACTAATGCGGCCACTGAGGAACACAGAAGTAAAGTAACTTGGACAGTCAGGCAGTGGCAGCCTGGGATTTGAGCCCCAGCATTCTAGTTCCAGAGTGCATGCTCTTACTCATTATACTATAGTGTCCTTTGATCTTGCTTTAAAGGTTGAAGAAATGGGGCCAGCAGGTGGTGTGGAGGTAAAGGCAGCTGGACCCCACATGTGCGATTGCACTGTTGGAGCCTCAGTCAGATCTGCCAGTTTGAAAAACGTGGGGCCTGGGGCCAGCAGTTAGCCT
>NW_006159814.1:1092320-1104738 GCF_000334495.1 Tupaia belangeri chinensis | reverse complement strand
AAAAGGAGTTGGGGGTTGCCCAACCCCCCCCCCCCCCGGGAGGTGATTTCTCGCTTTCTGCCTCTCCGTCTCTCTCTGTCTGTCTGGTGAGCGCACGCGCCCTATAGCAAAACTCCCAACCATGGTTTGAGTCTCAGATCTGGTGGCATTCTTTCTCACTTTCCCTCTCTCTTTCTGTCTCTCTCTGGTCAAATTGGAAAATAATAATAAATAAATTTAAAAAGAAAGAAAGAAAGAAAGAAAAAAAGAAAGAAAGAAAGAAAAAGAAATAAAAATGTGGGGCCCATGTGCATGTGTGCCCAAAATCCTGAGAGGAGGATGGAGGAGATGGGATTGTGGCATGACTATCCCTGCTATGGGGTGGTTTCTCATCGATGAATGCATACACCCTATAGCAAAACTAAAAAACAAAAACCAAGTCAACAAACAAAAAAGGTGAAAAATGGGAGAACTCAGAGAAGAAGCCAGCACTGTCTAAGATCTTGGATTTGAGGCTATGCCCTATCTCTTTCATCTAGTGTCTCAGAAATGCACAATTATGATGTGCAATGCAGGTGTGCCTAGATGGAAGAAACCTAGCAAATGTGTCCCTTTCTTCCAGTTAGATGTTTCTTAGAATACACACCGCAGTGCCTGGTTGTTAGCTGGACAATTCCCTTTTCCTTTACATGTAACTTCAAGTAAGACTTTTTATGCTCCTATCTAACTCAAAAGATTAGGGTAAAGTGTTTTGTAAAGCATAAAAAGCTAAAGAAATCATTAAGAGTGGTTAAAACTGGACACCAGAGAGAACAAGAAATACCTCGTTGTGGTGTAAAGTCTTTCTAGGCTTAGTTCTGCCAAATAATTTTTTTCAAGAAAACTTGCATAAGATTTTGGCAGTGGCGTCCCAGGCTTTATCTTTTTCAATAAGTGCTCATTACTGCTGACATCATTGTTGCTATTATTATTTTGTTAAGTGTGCCTTACCAGTGATGCTCTATGTCAGGGGTTCTCTGGCTCCCACATGCACACAAAGCATGCATAATTCTTACTCGACTTGCAGAGTCCTAGGGTCCTTTCCCAGAGAATCTGATTCTATAGGTCCCATGTAAGGTTCAGGAAACTGCATTCATTAGCCTTTCTATTGATTAAAATTTATTGACTAGTGCAGAATTCAAAAGTTACAAGATAGGGACCAGATTGTGGCATAGCAGTCACGCAACTGGACCTACATGGGAAGGTTCCCGGTTTGCATCCGAGCCCTCCTATGCATTGCCTGTGATCTAGGCTGGCTGAGCCTAGAGCGTTTTGTCTGGGGATGCCTCACACACTCTCCCTCTTTTGTGAAAGAAATGAGTAACTAAAAAACATTTTATGAACTAGAATACAGTGAAAATGATTTTTCTCACCCTTGTTCCCCAGCTACTCAGTTCCTCTTCTGGCTGTAACTTATTTCTTGCATAGATTATTTGCATTGACTAGGAATGCATACATAAGTAGGTAAAAGTTCTATATCCTGAGGCTGGCAGCTGGCATGGTGGTGAAGGGTGCTGGACTCTCACATGGCCAACTGCAGTTTGAGTCCCCGACCTGGTGGCTTGCTTTCTCACTTTCCTTCTCTCTTTTTCTCACACACTCTGTCCCTCTCTGGTCAAATTAAAATAAACAAATAAATAAATAAAACTAAATAAAATAATTATTCAAAAAAGTTCCATATCCCATTTTTTTTTGTATGTGTGATAGCATACTATATACATTGCTTTGCATTTTGCGTTCTTCACTTAGTATGTCTTGGTTCATCATTAATCAATGCCCTACCGAAGGACATTTGTTTCTAACTTTGCTATCCCAGTAGTGCTGCAATTAATATCCATATCCATGTCATTCCATACATATGCAACATGCCGATAAATGAATGTCTACAAGTGGCATGGCTGAGTCAAGGGTATCTACTTTTCATTTTGGTAGATATTGCCAAATTGCTCTCACGAATGTTGTCTCAGTTTGTATTCCCACTAGCAATATGTAAGAGTGTCTATTTTTTCTTATTCAAATGAGCCTGTTATCAAATATTTTAATCTTTTTCAAACTTGTATCTCTGAGTTTTGTTTTGCATTTATCATCTCGTGTATGAGGTTGATAATTAAGAGCCATGTCATTTATTTTATGTGAGCTCTGTGATCATCTCTGCTTAGATTCTTTACCTGGTTTTTTTTTTTTTCTATTGGGTTATTGGTCTTGTTGATTTGAGTTCAAAAAAATCATAGTCCTTTGTCTGAATATGCTTTAAAGATATATACTCCTGGCTTTTTGTTTGTTTATGCTTTTTTAAAAAAATCAAGATGATCTTTTATTTATTTTTTTAATTTTTAAATTTGCCAGAGGGTGTCTACACTCATCAGAAAGAGAAAAAGGGGAGGGAGGTGAGAAAGCACTGGTTCCATGGGGAATGGTCATGCCACAATCTTCTCCATTTCTCCTCATTTAGGAATTTTGGACATGCATCTGGTGTGTTTTTCTTTTCTTTCTTTCTTCCTTTTCTTTTCTTTTCATTCATTCATTCTTTCTTTCTTTCTCTCTTTCTTTTTTTAAGAAAGATTTTTACTATAGGGTGCATGCACTCACCAGAGAGACAGAGAGAGACAGAGAAACAGAGATGAGAATCTCCCCCCCCCCCAGGGGTATGGTCGCATCACAATTCCTTCTTCTCTATTCTCCTCTTGGGATTTTGGGCACATACACACATGCACCCAGCATGAGTTTCAAGTCGCCAGATCCAGGCCTCGAACTGCAGTAGATTATGTGGGAGTCCAATGATGGAACCATTACGCCATCTGCTGATGCTCCCGTATGTTTTTCAAGTGCTGGGTACAGGACACAAACTAAACAGTTGGCCATGTGGGAATCTAGCCACTTTTACTACCATTTCACAGGCTGGCCCAATCTTTTCCTTTTTAAGAATAATGAATATAACTTTATTTGTTATTATCGTTTAGTTTGCTATTAGGCACACATGCTGACCAGAGAGCAAATGTTTATATAGCATCTGTTATACAGACAGAGAGAGGGGAAGAGGGAAAGCACGAAAGCAAGCTGCCAAGTCCAGTACTTGAACTGCGGTCAGCCACATGGGAATCCAGCATTTTAACCACCGTGCCACCTGCTGGTCCCATTTTTGTTTTAAAGGTAATTCAACTTACCAGTCTTTTTTCTTTTATGACTTTGGGATTTTGTATAATATTTTGGAAGGCCTTTCCCAGTATTAAGTTTATTTTTTAAAATTCCACGTTTTCTTTCAGTATTTTTGTGGCTTTATTTTTGTAATTTGAATTTTCCTCTCCCAGAATTTTTGTTGTTAATTATTGTAACTGTAGAGTAATATTCAACCTTATGTTTTTCAAAATGGCAACCTAATTGTACAAATATAATATCCCAAATTATCCATTTCCCTCCCACTAATTCAAAATAAGAATGAAAAATTACATAAATTCTCATATGCATATTCTTGTGTAAATTTTTTTTCTGGGAGATTTTTGCTATAGGGCACATGTGCTCACCAGAGAGAGACAGAGCCAGAAAGCAAAAAATCACCCCCCAGGAGGGAATTGTCATGCTGAAATCCCTTCTACTCCATTCTCTTTTTGGGATTTTGGATATGTACATATACATGTCTGGTGTGAGTTTAAACTACTGGGTCCTGGACTTGAACTATAGTCAACTATGTGAGAGTCCAGCGATGTAACTATTATACCAACTGCTGATTCCTATTCTTGTATAAATTCTTATGTGGGTATATATTTAATATAAGATTTTATATATGTTTTTATTTATTTTTTTATTATGTACCAGTGATCCATTTATTTGTCATAATACCATATTGCTTGATTATTATACTTTTCAACATATTTTAATATTTAAAGGATTAGTCCCTTCTCATTAATCTTATTTTTTTTTAAAGAATTTGATCACTGTTCATGTTTATTTGTTTTTCAATACAGACCCTCCAGAACCAACTAGTTCAGTTAAAATATAATCCTGTTGGTATTTTTATTGGGCTGATATTAAAATTTAGGTAAGCTTAGGGAGCATTAGTATCATTATTTTAAACCTTTCTGTCCAAGATGAAATATGTCTTTTCATTTGTTTAAATCTTTTTCTGTGACCCTTGCTAGCATTTAAAACTTTACTTCATACAGATCTGGTGCATGTTTCTGGTTAACTTTTTACTTGGATTTTCAATACTTCTTGATGTTGGTATAACTTTTCTAATTGGTATGTTTATTAAGAATATATTGGGACCAATAGATAGCGCAATGGTTACATTGCTGAACTTCTACATAGTCGACCATGGTTTGAGTCCTGAACCTGGTGGCTTAAAGCTCACGCCAGGTGTGTGTGCATGGGTGCCCAAAATCCCTAGAGAATGAAGGAGAATGAATTGCAGCAAAGTCATCCCCTTGGGGGAGCGATTTCTTACGTTTTGTCTCTCTGTCTCTCTGGCGAATGTACGCACCTTACAGAAAAAAGTCTCTTTCTAAAAAAAAAATAACTATATTAAGTGAGACCACCAGGTGGCATGGTGGTTAAGGTGCTGGACTTCCATATGGCTGACCACAGTTCAAGTCCCGGGCCTGGCAGCTTTCTCTCTCTCTCTGGTCAAACTGAAGAATAATAATAACAAATTTAAAAAATTCTTTTTTTATTTTTAAAAATTAAGCATCTCTCCCAGAATCATTTCAGATTCTCCTTTTTTTTTCCCCAGTAGATTTTGTTGTATTTGTTGAAGTTAATATGCAGTTTCTATTTGCACTGCCAGTGGTTCTGGTATTGGTGAAAATCCTGCTCTTGGTGTTGTCTGAGTAACTAGCCGTGCCTCATAATGCACTTATTCACTTAAATCATATTTTCATGTAACGGCAGAGATGGGAGGGACCTTATTGAGGTCCAGATGAGAAAACAGCCTCAGAGAAGCTGAGTCCTGACTGGCTGGTATAGAACTGGGTTTTCAATGAGTGGGACTCTGGTCTAGGCTGAGAGGTCACTGAGTGAAATTCGAGAACCAAACATTGTGAGCAAAAGTTTGGACTTTGGCAGGGGCTGGTGACTTCTTACTACTCTGAGCAATGCTTCATTAATCAGCTTAGGAATTAACGAGATAGAGGCTAGGGCCAATATGGATTTTCAGAGATTGCGTATGTCTCCAAACACCAGCTCTGAGTTACCTCTAGGGAGTAGCACAAAGGACCATGGGCCTCCAGTGAATCATCAGGCTGCATTCGCTGAAGTAAATGAAAGCATTGTGAGAGCAGGAAATCAGGACAGACACCTACACTCGCTAACCCAAACAGCCTTCCTTTCAGAGCCCCTGGAGATCAGTTATCACTAAATGGACAGATAGACTCTGCAAAGTTTTTGCAGGCTTTGCAGCTTGTAAATAAGAGGTTGCATTCTTCAGCTCCCCTCTGGTTGAATCTGGCAGAGGGAAGACCTCTGGCTCCAGGCAGCTGGGTGATGACCAGTAGCTGGGCTGGCTGGGAGAGAATGATGACGCCATTCAAATAAACTCTGTGAACTCACTATATTTAATTTAGAGAACCCTGGGTATTGAGAGCACCAGATACCTTATTCATGAGAGAATCATGTTGGAAGCACCTGTTGCATGTTACTTATCATTTATAAAGCCATATCAAATAAAAATCTTTAATGGACATCGATTACACAATATTTAACATTTCCATAGCTCATATTCTTCTTTTTATTCTTTCTTATACTCTTATTATTCTTTGTACTTTTACCAGGACTTCTTCTTTGTGGCTTTGTTTATCCTATGGTTCCATTTTATCAATTACTTTAGTCTCCCCCAAAATTTCTGACTCATTGATACTACTAGATTTAGTGGTACAATTTAGTGTTGAGTACTTCTAGGAGAAATTCCAGAAGGTGCCTCCCTTCCTTTTACAAATGGGTGAGGGATGTTTTATTTTGGAACACCCTATGGGAAGCCTTTGGTTGGTGCTTCTCTATTGAAGTGGGGTACCAGACGGAGCAGCTCTCCGGTTCATTCTTTTTTCCTTGACCTCTTTGAGGCATTTGGCATTGTGGCCTACTCCATCTTTCCTAAAACTCTCTCCCCTGTTGACTTTCATGACATTATAGATCAATCAGGAGTGCGGTGAAGTAGAAAGACTATGACTTTGGAGTGTGGTTTGAATCTTGGCCCTGCACAGCAACTCTGAGACTTCAACAAGTTTCTCAACCTCTCAAGGCTGCACTGTGCTTGCCTCAGAAAGGAGAGGAACACCGCTGACGCCACCCCCCATCCCAGTTAGCAGCTTTGAAGCATTATGCAACTTTGGCTTTTGTGAACATAGGAGTGGCATTTGGAACCTGGGCAAACTGCTAGCACAGAACCTTTCTCAAGACAGGAACTCACGGGAACCAGCAGTTAGTGTAATGGCTGTGTCTCTGAACTCCCACGTAGTCGACCGCGGTTCGCGTCCCGGACCCGGTGGCTTAAAACTCACGCCGGGCGCGTGTGCGTGCGTGCCCAAGATCCCGAGAGGAGAATGGAGGAGAAGGGATTGTGGCATGACTATCCCCCCTGGGGGGTGATTTCTCGCTTTCTGTCTCTGTGTCTCTGTCTGTCTATTGGGCGAGCGCACGCGCCCCTATAGCGAAAAAAAAAATCCTCTCCAAAAAAAAGACAGGCATGCACTAGTTTAGCTGCTCTCTACTGCTGGTGTGCAGCCTGGAGTGACATCATTCATTCACGCTCCATGTATTAGTCAGGGTTCTCCAGAGAAACAAGACTGACAGGAGGTATGTATTGGGTTGTTGGGAAAGTCATGACACAATTTTTGCATAGAAGGACATAGAAAAATACAACATGACTTTCTCAATGACCTAATATATATATAATGTGTGTGTGTGTATATAATTTTTTTTTTTTAGAGAATTTTGCTGTAGGGTACATGCACTCACCAGAGAGACAGAGAAAGAGAGAAAGTGAGAAATCACCCCCAGGGGGGATGGCCACATCACAATTCCTTCTCCAATCTCCTCACTGGATTTTGGGCACACATCACACATGCCTAGTGCGGGTTTCAAGCCACCAGGTCCGGTACTCGAACCATGTGGGAGTCCAGTGCCTTAACCACTATGTCACCTGCTGGTCCCTATATATTTCTATAGCACACTGTAGAGTCACTGGTAAGTTTGAGGCAAGAGGCTCACTTTCAGAGATACTAAAGTTGTGTGTGTGTGTGTGTGTGTATACATCTGTGCATATAGTTATACAGGTAGTCTTTGACTTAACAACTTTTTGACTATGTAAAATTGATAGAAATTCAGTAGAATCTCTGCTTTGAGTACTCATATAACCATTCAGTACAGTATTCAATAAATTACATGAGATAGTCAACACTTTATCATAAAATAGGATTTGTGTTAGTTGATTTTGGCCAATTGTAGGCTAATTGAAGTATTTTGAGTATGTTTAAGGTAAGCTAAGCTGTGATGTTCACAGGTTGAGTTTATTAAATACGTTTTTGACTTAAGATATTTCCAACTAGTGATGGGTTTTTTGGGATGTAACTCCATTACAAATTGGGGAGCATCTCTGTGTGTGTACACCCACATTAACATATGAGGAGACTTCAAAAAGATTATGGAAAATGGAATTGAGTATGAATTTATCAGGGTCACCTGGTTGAGGTGCTGGATTCCCACATGGTCGGCCACAGTTTGAGTCCCAGACCTGGAGGCTTTCTCACTTTCTCTCTCATTTTTTTTTTCTCTCTCTCTCCCCATGTCTCTCTCTGGCCAGGTTAAAAAATAATAATAAATAGCATTTAATAAATATATTTTTAAAATGTATGCATTTGCCTTAGAGCACAATTTTTAAGTCCCTGCATAGCTTTTTCATAATACATATTTTCCATGAATCTTTTAAAAATCTCTTCTACACACACACACACACACACACACACACACACACTCAAATAGGTGGAGAAAGAGAGAAAAAGATTTATTAGCTCCTGTGATAGTGAAGGCTGGCTGTCTGAAATCTATAGGGCATGCCAGGAGGCTGGTGACTCAGGTGAGAGTTGGAGTCTTGAGTTCAAATTCCACAGGGCAGGGACCAGCAGTTAGCATAATGGCTATGTCTCTGGACTCCCATGTAGCCTACTGCATTTGGAGTCATGGACCCGGTGGCTTAAACTCACGCCGGGCGCGTGTGCGTGCGTGCCCAAGATTCCAAAAGGAGAATGGAGAAGGGATTGCTGTATGGCCAGCCCCCCGGGGGGTGATTTCTCACTTTCTATCTCTCTGTCTCTCTCTGTCTTTCTGGCGAGCACACGTGCCCTATAGCAAAAACCTCTCAAAAAAAAAAAAAAAATTCCACAGGCAGGAAGCTGGAAACTCAGGCAAGATGTCTGTGTCACAGTGTTGAGAAGAAATTCTTCTTTTCTTTTTTATTTTTAACTATTTCCTTTTTAATTTTATTTTTTATTATAGTTATTTTCAATTTGACAAGACAGAGAGAGAGAGATAGAGGCCACCAGGTCCGGGACTTGAACTGTGATTAGTCATGTGGGAGTCCAGCACCCCAACGACCACACCATCTGCCAGCCCCGAGAAGAAATTCTCTGTAACCTCAGTCTTAGGTTTTAAGTTTTTCCACTGATTGGATGAGGCCCACCCACTTTAAGGAGGATAATTTGCTTTACTCAAAGCCTACTGAGTCTAATCTCATCTAAAAAATACTTTCACAGCAATGTCTATACTGGTGTTTGACCTGACAACAAATGGGACGTGATAACCTAGCCAAGCTGACATATATAATTAACTATTACCCTGCAAAAGGCAGGCCACTGATCCCTGGGCAGCTGGGTCTCAGTCTAGTGTTAGAAGGCTGAATAGAGGGGTCAGCAGATGGCATAATGGTTACGTCTCTGGACTCTCATATAGTCACCTGGAGTTCAAGTCCTGGACTCAGTGGCTTAAAACTCATGCCAGGCATGCATGTGTGCATGCCCAGAATCCCAAAAGGAGAATGGTAGAGAAGGGATTGCAACATGGCCATCCCCCCTGGGGGGTGGGGTGACTTCTCGCTTTCTGTATCCCTGTCTCTTCAGTGAGTACACACACCCTATAGCAAAAAATATCTCTCTCTCAAAAGAAAAAAAAAAAGGCCGAATAGAAAAAGACATTGTGATGACATATCTCAGGGGGGCCCTTGAGGATCTATGTAGAATTCACCAAGGGTCAGAATCTATGTTATTTCTTGAGGCCACTCTCAGGATTCTGGGTCAGGGAAAGTTATGTGAAAGGTTGCTATCATAAAGTCCAGGAGCTATCCATTCCCAGGAACTCAGTACTGGGTTCCACCCTGCTTTGGTTTGGCTGTGTGATCCTGGGCAAGTCTTCTGGGACTCAGTTTACTGTCTATAAAAAGGAACATTGAGAGTGGCGGCACCTTGAGTTCCCTTCTCATGTATTAACACTGTGTTTCTCTGTATCTCCTGTTTAGTACAAGATTTGTAGAGACTTGTTAGGAATTTACAGCTTGTGATTGCTTCACATTTTTGGAAATGGCTGCATATTTTCAAACAGCATTAACTTTAACAATTGACATTACATATTTATTATTATTTTTTTTTGAGAGTTTTTTTTTTTTTTAAATTTTGTTACAGGGCACGTGCGCTCGACAGAAAGACAGAGAGAGACAAAGAGATAGAAAGTGAGAAATCATCCCTCAGGGGGATGGATCTGCCACAATCCCTTCTTCTCCATTCTCCTCTTGGGATCTTGGGCACAAACGCACATGCGCCCAGTGTGAGTTTAAGCCACCGGGTCTGGGACTTGAACTGTGGTCAGCTACATGGAAGTCCAGCGACATAGCTATTACACCAACTGCTGGTCCCATATTTATTATTTTATTTATTTGTTATTATTCATTATTATTATTATTATTATTATTGTTATTATTACTTTCCAGTTTGATCAGAGAGAGATAAAGAGAGGGAAAGTGAAAGCAAGCCACCAGGTCCTGGATTCAAACCACATTGGCCATGTGGGAGTCCAGCACCTTTAACCACCATGCCACCTGCCGGCCCTAGAACCAACAATTTTTAATATAACAAGTCTGGACTCCCTGGAAAATCCTGACTTTTTCCCCATTGATCAGCTATGTGACCTGTCATAACTTGTAATTACTCTGAGCTTCAGTATGCTTACCTTTAAAATAGGAGTAATGAGATACCTCATAGATTTGTTGTGAAATTAAATATCGATAATAACATTGAATGTCAATGGATTAAATTCTTCAATCAAGAGACAGACTGGCTCCATAACCTGCTGGTATGTACTAAAAGCTAATATTGCTAAGAGTTGACCCATCTCATGGATAAAGACATACATAGACTAAAAGCAAAGGGCTGGAAAAAGGTATTCCATTCAAATGGAAAACAAAAAAGAGCGGGAGTTGCTATATTGATTTCGGACAAAATAGGCTTTAAGACAAAAACTGTAAGAAAAGACAAAGAAAGGTATTATATGGTAATAAAAGGGCTAATTCACCAAGAAGATATAACACTTATAAATATCTATGCACTGAACTCAGGAGCACCCAAATATGTAAAGGAAAGACTGCTAGATCTAAGAGGAGAGATAGACTGTAACACTATAATTGTTGGAGATCTCAACACCCCATTATCTCCTTTAGACAGGTCAATGAGACAAAAAAATAAGCAAAGAAATTCAGGACCTAAATGATATCATAAATCAGATGGACTTGATAGACATCTATAGAACTTTCCACCCAAAAAACACAAAATATACATTTTTCTCAGTCCTGCATGGTACTTTATCAAAGATTGATCACGTGATAGTGCACAAAACCAACTTTTGCAGATTCAAAGGCATGGAAACTATATCCAGCAGTGTCTCCAACCATGATGGAATTAAACTTGATATTAATCTCAGGTAAAGCCCTCAAAAATATCCAAATACATGGAAACTAAATAACCTACTTCTGGGGACCAGCAGTTAGTGTAATGACTATGTCGCTGAACTCTCAGGTAGCTGACCGTGGTTCAAATCCCGGACCTGGTAGCTTAAACTCACACCGGGTGCGTGTGCATGTGTGCCCCAAGATCCCAAGAGGAGAATGAAGAAGAAGGGATTGTGGCGTGGCCATCCCCCCTGGGGGGTGATTTCTTACTTTCTATCTCTCTGTCACTCTCTGTCTTTCTGGTGAGTGCACGTGCCCTATAGCAAAAACCTCTCCAAAAAAAAAATAATAATAACCTACTTCTGAATGACTTCATGACTACTGCAGAGATTAAGATGGAAGTCAAAAGAGTCACAGAAACTAATGATAATGAGTACACAATTTTCCATAATCTATGGGGCACTGCAAAAGCAGTCATAAGAGGGAAGTTCATCGCAATTAGCATGCACAAGAAAAAGGTGGAAAGGTGGCAAAAGGACAACCTACCATCATGCCTTAGGGAACTGGAGAAAGAACAACAACAACAACAACAACACAAAAAATGCCAGGAGAAAAGAAATAGTAAGATTCGAGCAGAAATAAATGAAATAGAAAATAAGCAAACTATACAGAAAATAAATGACAGCAAAAGCTGGTTCTTTGAAAAGATAAACAAGATTGACACACCATTAGCCAGAGTAATTAAGAAGAAGAGAGAGAGGAACAAGATAAGTCAAATCTGCAATGAATTAGGCAACATTACAACAGACATAACAGAATACAAAATATCACTAGAGGATACTATGAGGTACTCTATGCCAACAAAGAAGAAAATCTGGATGAGATGGACAAATTCCTGGACACATATGATCTACCAAGATTGACTCAGGAGGATTATAGAAAGCCTGAATAGACCTATAACAAGTAATGAGAGTGAATTATTAATAAATAACCTCCCAACAAAGAAAAGTCCAGGCTCCGATGGATTCACTGCCGAATTTTACAAAACTTGTAAAGAAGATGTAACCCACATTCTACTCACACTGTTTCTAGAGATGCAAAAGGAAGGAACCCTTCCAAATTAGTTCTATGAAGCCTCCATTACCCTCATTCCCAAAATAGATAAGGATACTACAAAAAAGGAAAAGTACAGACCTATATCCCTGATGAATATAGATTCAAAAATTCTCAACAAGATACTTGCTAACCGTATTCAACAGCATATAAAAAGGTTATTCGGTGATCAGGAGGTGGCATGGTGGTTAAGGGACTGGACACTCCCACATGGCTGATCATGGTTTGAGTCCTGGACCTGGTGGCTTGCTTTCTCACTTTGCCTCTCTCTCTCTCTCTCTCTCTGTGTGTGTGTGTCTCTCTCTGGTCAAATTAAAATAAATGAATGAACAAATAAAATTAAATAAAAAATAATTCTAAAAAAAAAAA
>NW_006159814.1:1091383-1092300 GCF_000334495.1 Tupaia belangeri chinensis | reverse complement strand
CAAGGGTGGTTCAACATATGCAAAACCATAAATGTAATACACCATATAACAGAAAGAAAGATAAAAACCTTATGATCATTTCAATTGATACAGAAAAAGCATTCAACAACATACAAATGCCTTTATGATCAAGACTCTCAGTAAAACTGGCACAGAAGGATCGTTTCTCAGCATAATAAAGGCCATTTGTGAAAAACCCACAGCTAATATTATACAGAATGGGGAAAAGCTTTCAGCTTTTCCACCAAAAACGGGTACAAGACAAGGCTGCCCACTTTCTCCACTCCACTTTCTCCACTAACTTTCAGTATAGTACTGGAAGTTCTAGCCAATGCGATCAGACAAGAGAAGGAAATAAAAGGCATTCCAAGAGGGAAAGAAGAACTGAAATTATCTCTATTTGCAGATGACATGATTATATACATAGAAGATCCAATAGTATCCATGAAAAAATTTTTTTGAATAAATGCATACAGTAAAGGGGCAGGATACAAAATTAATTCACAAAAATCTATAGCATTTCTATATACAAACAGACAGAGACAGAACTGAAGAATGTAATTCCATTTACCATAGCCACAAGAAGTATAAGATACTTAAAAATAAAACTAACCAAGGAAGTCAAAGACCTCTACAAGGAAAACTATGAAAATTTTAAAAAGGAAATTGAAAAGGACACTAAAAAGTGGAAGGACATCCCATGTTCCTGGATTGGCAAAATCAATACAATAAAAATGGCAATCCTACTCAAATTAATCTACATGTTTAATACAATCCCAATAAAGTTATAAGAGACATTCTTCACAGATCTAGAAAAGACGATCATAGAATTTGTCTGGAATCATAAAAGATCCCATTTTGCTAAAGCCACCCTGCACAAGAAGATTGGAGTAGGTGACATCTCACTTTCTGGCCCC
>NW_006159814.1:1077931-1091062 GCF_000334495.1 Tupaia belangeri chinensis | reverse complement strand
AGAAAACCCCTCCAAAAAAAAAAAAAAAAAAATCTAAACCTAAGATCGCAAACTATAAAACTACTGGTGGAAAACATTGGGGGAAACTCTGGGAGACATTAGGGTAGGCAAAGACTTTTTAAGCAAGACCCCCAAAGCACAGGCAATAATCTCCCAAATAGACAGGTGGGATTACATCAGATTAAGGAGTTTCTGCACAGCAAAAGACACTGTAATTAGTGTGAATTGACAACCCTTGGAATGGAAGAGAATTTTTGTTAACTGTGCCTCAGATAAGGGCCTGATAACCAGAATACACAGGGAACTCAAGTAGCTTACCCAGAAGAAAATGATTAACCCAATTAAAAGATGGGAAAATGAGCTGAATAAACAACTCTCCAAGGAAGACATATGAACAACCAAAAAGCATATGAAAAAATGTTCAACATCCTTCATTGTAAGGGAGATGCAAATCAAAACCACAATGAGATACCACCTAACCCCAGTCAGAATGGTGAAGATTAAAAAAAAAAAAAAGACTAATGCTGGAGGGGATGTGGTGAAAGGGGAACACTCCTACACTGTTGGTGCGAGTGTAAATTGGTCCAGTCACTATGGAGAACAATATGAAGGTTCCTCAAAGACCTTCAAATAGTACTACCATATGATCCAGCAATTCTACTCCTGAGTATCTACCCAAAAGACAGGAGAGCACTCAGTCAGAAAGGCGCTTGCACAACTATTTTCATTGCAGCATTATTCATGATAGCTAAGTCATGGAACCAGCCCAAACGTCCACAAACAAATGAATGGATTGAAAAATTGTGGTACATATACTCCATGGAATACTACTCATGCATAAAAAACAAGGCCCTGGAATTTGATAGAAAGTGGACGAATATGGAAGATTTGTTGCTGAGTGAAGCAAGTCAGGCTGTGAAAGAGAGACATTGTATATCTCCACTTAGCATATACTAACTGTCCGAACTCTATGGTAGAGACAGAAAGACTGGAGAACAAAAAAATATTACAAATTGTAATAGACACTAGAGACAAAGTAGAAAGAGAGTGTGGGAGGGGAAGAGCATAGGAAAGGAAATTTGGAGGAAAAATGGAGAGGTATGACACTTGTGGGACACAGATAAGGTTTATTATCTGTTGATGAGGATGTGTATAATAGTCTCAACTAGGCTGGTCTGAGGTGTATATCATGCTCGAAAAAGTCTCTTTACAATCTAAATGATGTATAGTGATTCAATGTATGAATAAAAAAAAAAAGAAAAACAAGACCCTGGCTTTTGACAGTAAGTGGATGAATATCAAAGATTTACTGCTGAGTGAAGCAAGCCAGGCTATAAAGGAGAGATATCATATGTCTCCACTTAATATATACAGACGTCCACACTCTATGACCAAAACTGAATGACTAGAGGATATAGAAACGTAGTCAATGATTGTGAATACCAGATACAGTGTCTGAAGAGGGTGGGTGGAGGAGTAGTGTCTGAGGAAGGACATTAGGGAGAAAAGTAGAGAGGCAAGGATTTATGGGACAAAAAAATGGGTTATTATCTGTAGAAGATAACTTTATAGTATTGTCAACTGAACTGATGAGAAATGTACACACATTGAAACATTCACTGTGCAAGCTAAATAATGTGATTGAATGTATAAAATACATTGAAATGAAAAAATAAACAAAATTAAAAAGAAAAATAAAAAAATTAAATATGTGAACTGCCAAGCATAATGCTTGACACAGAGATGATCCAGAATAAAAAATGAGCTCTTTCTTGGGCTAGCAGGTGACATAGTGGCTTAGGTGCTGGACTCCCACGTTGCAGACTGCAGTTTAAGTCCCAGACAGGATGGCTTAAAAATCACACCAGACACATGCACATGCATGCCCAAAAATCCCAAGAGAAGAATGGGGGAGAAGGGATCGTGACATGGCCATTTCCCTGGTGAGTGATTTTTCACTTTCCCTCTCACTGTCTCTCTCTCCACTGTCACTCTCTCTCTGGTGAGCAGACACATCCTATGGCAAAACCTTACTTATAAATAAGATTTATTTTTAAATAAAAAAAAAATGGGCTTTTTGTCTTCCTTGGATTGTTTGCAGAGTCCTGTAGCACACTGTCACGAGCGCAGGTGAGAGGCTCACTTTCAGATAAGTTAAGGAACTCAGCTGCCTTTTCCCCCCCACACTGGAGTGTGGTCACCATCTCAGCATGTCACATCTGAAAGGAGGAGGGTAAGCAGTGAGGTTCTTTGTTTTCCTTTTAAAACAATCCGTACTCTAGGAATCAATGGTTCTTCCCTTATAGGAAGAAGTGGTGAATCATCATCAGAAATACTGTTTTTTTTTTTTTTTTCTCACGTACCTTACAGTGAAAGTCATTAAAAATAATACCTGCAGGGCCAGCCAGTGGCATGTGATAGGGCAGCTGGATCCCACATGGCTGACTGTGTGGTTTGAGTCTTGGACCAGATGGGAGTGGGGGAGTTTGAAAGACACCAGGTGTGTGTGTGTGTGTGTGTGTGTGTGTGTGTGTATGTGTGTGCGCCCAAAATCCCAAGAGGCGAATAGAGTAGAAGGGACTGCAGCACAGCCATCCCCCCAGGGGTGCTGCCTCACTTTCCCTCTTTCTCCCTCTCTGTGCCTCTCTCCTGCGAGCATACTACCCTATAGCAAAATTTAGAAAGAAACAAAAACAGTACCTTCGGCTGAGAACAGTTTTGGGTGGAGTCAGAATAGAGATGGGTTTATGAGGGTTTTAATCCCTGTCCCTTATCCTGCTAAGGACTTAAGAGGCTTGTTCAGATACCCCTTGATTTATGATAGGCTTATGTCTTATTAAATCCATCTTAGATTGAAAACATTACAAGTCAAAAATGCATTTAATAGCATACCCAACTGAGCATAGCTTAGTCTAGCCTGCCTTCGATGTGCTCAGAACACTTATGTTAGCGCACAGTGAGGCAGAATCATTGAACACAAAGCCTGTTTTATGATAAAATAATTACTCTCTCGCGTAGCTTACTGAGTGTGATGCACTGCAGAGGACAGTAATGGTTGTTTACCCTTGTGATTGTGTGGTTGATGGGAGCAGCAGCTTGCCGCATTGCCCAGCATCGGGAGAGTGTGGCGAGTTCAGGAAAAGATCAAAATCTGAAATTCAAATACTACTTCTACTGAATGTGTGTTACTTTCACACCATTGTAAAGAAAGGTTGTGAGTCAAATCATCATAAGCCAAGAATTGTGTGTATGTTTAAAAAATAAATTAAAATGTTGCTTTATATCAAAAGACAGAATGCCATCAGTGATAAAAATAATGGTTAAATAACTTTTAAAGTATCTAACTACAAACAGATCTCTGTGGGTTGTTAGAGAAGAACGTGACTACTAGCTGCAGAGGACAGCATGGGCAGGCATGGGTGTGCTGATTAACTGAATTGTAATAACCAGTAAACAATGTACATGTATATCGGCACCTCATACTGCATACCTTGAATGCATTCAAGGTTTTGTTTGTTTTGAGAGAGATCTTTGCTATAGGGCACATATGCTCACCAGAGAGAGAGAGACAGGGAGAGAGAAAGAGAGAAATCCATCCCCCCCAGAGGATATGGCCATGCTGCAAGCCCTTCTCTTCCATTCTCCTCTTGGGATTTTGAACTCACATGTGACTGGTGTGTTTCAAACCACCAGGTCTGGGACTCGAACCATGATCTGCTATGTGGGAGTCCAGCACCTTAATCACTATACCTGCTGGCCCAAGAAAGAGCTCATTTTTATATGTCAATGATTTTTCTTTCTTATGGGGTGTATGCTCCTGCTGGAGAGAGAGAGAGAGAGAGAGAGAGAGAGAGAGAGATACCTCCTGCTAGGGAGGCTGGCCATGCCATGATCTCTTCTCCTTCATTCTCCTTTTGGAATTTTGGGTATGCACGCACACGCATCCAGCATGTTTTTTTTTCAAGCTGCCAGGTTCAGGGCTTGAACATGTAGATATGTGAGATCCAGCTACCTAACTGCCATGCCACTGGCTGACCCCAGTGAAATGTTTTAAAATTAAAGGAAAAAAGAAAATAGCATGGGAGGTGGCTGTGCTGCTCAGGGAGGTGGGAAGCGAGGCTTGTCCTCCCAGCCCTCTGGCAAGAGTGAGCCCTGAGTCTGACAATCCTCTGTATAGAATAGTATAGAACCATTTGTGCTGGGTCAGAAGGCATTTACCCTTCTCTTAGCTGGGTTTCCTTCAAACCCTAAATGATTGCTAATTAACACTAATCATTTCTCTCAATTTTGCTCTCCAGAGAAGAGGGTTCCTAACTCATTCTTTCCTTTAATGGTGACAGACTAGAGGCCACTTCAGTCCACTCTCAATGTTATTTTACTTGACCTGACTGAATGCCTGCAGTTGGCACTTGGCGTCACGCTGTCCTTAGACTCAGCTTCTCTGGGTGATGGCTATAGCCCGGCTGGGCTAACACAGCCACTTTCACCCCACGTGCCCATGGAGCAAATGAAGCTGTTTCCAGTAGCTTTATTTAATAATTTACTGTACATACTTGTGGGATATAGTATGATTTTTCAGTATGTGAATATAATGTGTAATGATCAAATCGGGGTGATTAGCATATTCACTTCAAATGTTTATCATTACTTTGTGCTGGGAACATTCAAGATCTTGTCTTTTAGGTACTTTTATATATATAGTAAATTATTGTTGGGTCAGCAGGTGGAGTTAAGGCATTGAACTCCCATGTGGTCGACTGTGGTTTGAGTCCTGGACCCGGCAGCTTGAAACTCATGCCTGGTACATGTGTGTGCATGCCTAAGATCCCAAGGGAGAAGGGATTGCAGCATGGTCAAACCCCTGGAGGGTGATTTCTTGCTTTCTGACTCTCTGGCAAGTTCATGCATGCTATAGCAACAATCTCTCTTTCAAAAAAAAATATTGTTAACTATAGTCACCATATTGAATGCAGCATGCTAGAACTTACTCCTTTTGCCTAACTCTATTAACCAATAGCTCCCTACTCTCCCATCCCTTACCCTTCCAGCCTCTAGTAATCACTGTTATTACTAACCCCACACACTCCCTGTGTCTATAAATACAACTCTGTGTATTAATAGTTTCATGTATGAGTTAGAAAATGTTTTTTTTTTTTTCTGTTTCTGAGTCTAGCTTATTTCACGTAATAATGTTCTCCAGGCTGGTCCATACTGCCTCAAATGACAAGATTTCATCCTTTTCAATGGCCAAATAGTATTCTGTTATGCATGTACATAAACCATGTTTTCTGCAACCACTCTTCTGTCGATGGACGATTGGCTGATTTCAGCAGGGCTGATTTTAACCAGGCTTTTAGGGGTCTTGGGCTCCCTTTTCTCTTCACTCTGGGCCTTTCCCTGCACTGGATGCTTCCCTATTCCTCCAGCCCAAGCAGATCTTTCAGAACTGATCGCTGATGCTTTTGTGGTGTGTGAGAGAAACCAAGCACTAAACAGAACTTGAATGACTGTTCTGGGGAGCCTGCTCCATGTGTCTCCCCTTTCCCAGTTGGGTGTGGCTTGAAGAGATGGCGTCAGTTGTCTATCCATGGGATCCCTAACTGGATAAGACATCTTCTCCTCCCTCTCAGAGGGGGCCCCTGGACGCAGGCCCTCCAGAGGGGCTGCTCTCTTCTACTCACCCGATCTGTCTTTGCCCAGGGTAGTTGAGGGAAGGGGCTCCCCAGCGGCCAGCTTCTCTCCTGAACACAGGCTGAGGGCCCCCGTCCTGTGGCAGGGAGAGCTGTTCCAAGAGCTGTTCTTGGAGGTTTGCTGCTCACATTCCAGCAGGCTCAGGAAACAGGAACAAACAAAGGAAAGAAGCACAGAGGAAGGGACCTAGAAAAACAAGAGAAGATGCACTTTTTTGGATGCCTTGCTTCCAAGATGAGGACGAAAAGAAGAAACAACAGCTGTGCCAAAAAGGGCCGTGGCCACATTCAGCCATAAGATGGGAGCCTAAGGTGTGCCCGGAGGACAAAGCTATTAAGAAGTTTGTCATCGAAACATAGTAGAGGCTGCAGCCATCGGGGACATCTCTGAAGTGTGTCTTTGATGTCTACTGCTTCCCAAGCTGTATGTAAAGCTGTGTTTCTGTGTGAGTTGTGCCATTCCCTGCAAGGTAGTCAGGAATCGATCTCGTGACTTCTAGAAGGACTGAATGTCTGTACCCCTATTTAAACCTGCAAGTGCTGTCCCAATCCCCCCACCAAAGCCCATGTAAAGAGCTGAGTCTTTAAAGACTGATGAACTATCCTCTGGGAAAATAAAGTGAAAATTATACCAAAAACAAAAAGATTCATTTTCAAATCTGACCTGGTAGGCTCATCTTACTAACTTGAAATAGAGAAAGTGATGAGAATCTGGAAGACTTTTAAAATTATGCATTTTATTTGTTTATTTAAAACAAAAAACTGGTGGATGCATGCACCCTATAGTAAAAAATCTCTCAAAAAAAAAAATTTCTGGATAGTTGGAGCCTTGCTAAAGAAAATGAGGGAGAGAGAAAGCCTATGTGGAATGGTTACGCTGCAATCTCTTCCCCTCCACTTCTCTTCCTTTTGGGATTTTGGGCACATGCACATGTGCCTCATGTGTTTTTCAAGCTGCCCAGTCCAGGACTCGAACTGCACAGTTGGCTAAGTGGGATCCAGCCACTGTAACCACCAGGTCACGGATTGGCCATACATATTTTAATTTTAATAAGGTATAAAAATAAAGCAGAGTATATATCTCACACATGTACAGTGTAAATAATAATAATAATGCAAATATTTGGGTCCCCATCGTCCAGCTTAAGAAATAGAGTACTACCGGGAACCAGCAGTTAGCGTAATGGCTATGTTGCTGGACTCCCACGTAGTCGACCGCGGTTCGTGTCCCGGACCCGGTGGCTTAAAACTCACGCCGGGCGCGTGTGCGTGCGTGCCCAAGATCCTGAGAGGAGAATGGAGGAGAAGGGATTGCGGCGTGACCATCCCCCCTGGGGGGTGATTTCTCGCTTTCTGTCTCTATGTCTCTCTCTGTCTGTCTGGCGAGTGCACGCGCCCTACAGTGAAAATCTCTCCAAAAAAAAAAAAAGAAATAGAATACTACCAGATTTGTTCAACCCCTTGTAGGTCTTGAGGGGCAGTTTTCAGGTAGGTATGGCTTTTTTCATTTTTTTAAGTTTTTGCCATAGGGCATGAGCACTCACTGGAGAGGAGAGATAAATCACTCCCCAGGGGAAGTGGCTACGCCATAATCCCTTCTTTTCCATTCTCCTCTCAGGATTTGGGCACGCATGCACACATGCCCAGCACGATTTTCAAGCTGCCGGGTTCAGGACTCAAACCACTGCTGATCATGTAGGAATGTAGCATCTTCACTACCACGCCACCTGCTTGTCTCAAGCTATGGCTGTTTAATCCACTGCCAAACATTGAATCCATCATACATTTACATTTAAATCTATCGAATTATTGCCTTTTAGGCATTCTCTCTCTTTTTTTTTTGGAGAGGTTTTCAACTGTAGGGCGCGTGCGCTCACCAGACAGACAGAGAGAGACAGAGAGACAGAAAGCGAGAAATCACTCCCCAGGGGGGATGGTCACGCCGCAATCCCTTCTCCTCCATTCTCCTATCGGGATCTTGGGCACGCATGCACATGCTCCCGGCGTGAGTTTTAAGCCACCGGGTCCGGGATGCAAACTGCGGTCGGCTACGTGGGAGTCCAGCGACATAGCCAATACGCTAACTGCTGGTTCTCTAGGCATTCTCTACATAAGAATGGATTTTAATGATTTGAAGAATTCACCACCTCCTCAAAGACTCCTGTTTAGCTTACCCTCACTCCAGCTACCATTAAAAACTTTCCGAACAGGAAAAAAGGGAATTACATCTGAAAGAAGAAAAACAGTTGATAATCTTCATAGGGAGACATAGTCTTATTAATAACATTTTTTTAGCTACTCTTGTTCTTCCTAAATTCTGTGTCTATCAGAACCAGGAATCTTTACAGATCAAAGAACTACATTTGTAGCACAGATAGGGTAGTCTGTATGAGGGGACTTCCCACAGACATTTAAAAGAAAATTTGCTATAGGGTTCATGAGTTCTCTTGGGGGAGGGAGAGAGACATAGGGAGAGAGAGACAGAGAGAGACAGAGAAAGTAGAAAGGCAGCCCCCAAGGGGATCACCATGCTGCACTCCCTTCTCCTCCATTCTCCTGTTGGGATTTGGGACATGCACGCACACATACCTGGTGTGTTTTTCAAACCTCAGGGTTTGGGACTCAAACCATGCAATTGGCCATGTGGGGGTCTAGCCACCCTACCCACCATGTCTCCTGGGTGGCCCTCCACAGACTTTTTGAAGACTATATATTTATATATATATACACACGCATACACGCACACACATATATACACACACACACACACACACACATATATAGTTATTTATATAACTTTATTTATTTTTTAATTTGCAGGAGAGAGAGGAAGAGAGAGAGAGAGTGAGAAAGCAAGCCACTGGGTCCAGGACTTAGGCTGTGGTTGGCCATGTGCGAGTCCAGCACCTTAACCACCATGCCACCTGCTAGCTGCAACCTCTCATATTTTAACAGGTGGGTTTGGGAGTAGGGAAGGGATAGATAGGTTGTAACTATGATTTTTCACTCTTTAATATGTTGGCATTGAAACTTGCTAGGAAGATATTTCTTCCTCATCTAGCCTTTTCCATAGAGGGCTATTGTGGAATGGTTTCACACGTTCTGTATTGTGACCTTGAACCACAAGGTACGGTGGCTGGATGGTACTGGCAGGGAGTGATCTGGACCACCTTAAGACAGAGCAGCTGAAAAGCCTTTCTCAACTCCCCAGTGTCTACCCATGGTTGAAGGTCAAGGAGTATCTCACCCTTGCTGTCACTCAAAAGCGGGCAGTGATGACATTGTCACCCATATCTGTCATAGTTTGTGCATAGCTGCTGCTCATTCATTTTCTGGATGTCACCAGGCACCATAACCAGGAGTTTTAGGTACCCTCCCCACTATTCCTGTACCACTGGCCACTGGGCTGGACTGGTCTAACTCGAAGCTCTCCCACTTTGCTGCCTCTTGGGCAGGGCCTTGAGGGTAACTGTGAAGGTGAGATGAAATGTTTTCCTTGGTCTGGCTTCAGAGTGGCCCCACCTTCTTCCCCATCTTACTGCCCAGAATTCCCATGATCTGACACCAGCAGGTGGAGCTTTTGGATCCTGAACCCAGAAGAAAATAGGCGTGGGTGTTTTGGGTTTTTGTTGATTAGTTTTTCAATATCTTCATGGGCATGATCTGGGCAAAAAGAGAGAAAGCTCCTTATTCTTTTGGATGAAAAGTCATGCCACTTAACAGCAGACTAGCCTGAGAGCTATACATACTTGAATCTCTGCCAGCCCGTCGAGGACTGCAGAGCCATTAGTGATGACCAGTGGATGAAGTTGCTAGTCAGTCAGGATGTTTTGAGAGAGATCACAATTACGTAACTTTCTGTACTCACTGTCTACACGCACATATATATCCTTTCTTTGCCTCCTGCTGGCCCGACAAGACTTTCTTTTTTCTTTTTAATCTAAACGAATGCTTCTCAAACTTTTACACAAGTATAAACCTCTTTATAGTCCTGTCAAATCCAGATTTGGCTATAATAGGTCTGGGGTGGGTTGGGGGGGGGGAAACAGATGCTCCATCAAGCTCATAGATGATGCCCACACTGCCATCAACAGATCACACTTTGAAGAGCAAGTTTCTATTTTAAAGGAGTGGTCACAAAAACAGGAGCCTTGAAGGCTAGTGGACTTGGGTCAGATCATCGCTTTGCCAATGGCTGGGTCTATAAAAATGGTATGATCAAACCGACCTTGCAAGAGTCAGTGGGCTAATGAGTGAATGCAAAGTTCAGGTCAGAGCTGGCACTCAGTGAGCTGAGAAGGAACTATTATTGGTAGGGATTTTTTTTTTTTCTGCATGTGATCGTTATTTTTATATGTGAATTTGGACAGTTTGTTCTTTACCCATCTTTACACAAAAAGTATATTATCTAATTTTGGACAAAAGCCATACATTTTACTTTTTGCAAAAATTTCTCATTTAATCTAGCTAAGATTACCTCATAAAACCAGATTGGCAAACTGGCCCAGTTAGCCTAGTGATTAAGGGAGCCAGATCCCATATGGCTAACCACACAGTTCAAACTCTAGCCCTAGTAGCTTGAAAAACACACTGGGTACCTGTCCCTGTGTGCCCCAAATCCCAACAGGATGAAGAAAGAGAAGGGACTGTGGCATGACCATGCTGCATGGAGGCATGTTTCCCCCCTTCTCTCGCTCAGTCTCTCTCTCTCTCTGGTGAGCTCACATGCTCTTTGGTAATTAAAAAAAAATGGCATGTGAGTTAATAGAATCCAAATTTTTTTTTTTTCTTCCACTCTGGCTTTGAGGAAAATCAAGAGGCAAGATTTTCTCTCTGCCCTTAACCTCCTCCCATAAGGCCTTGATCTATCCTTTGGCTCTTCCCTCTGGCCTCATTTCAATTATATGTTAGATTTGGAGAAAATCTTGAGAAGTTCCAGCACAACTCTTTCGTTTTAATAAGAAAAGTAAGGCCCGGAAAGATGAGGTGATTTGCCCAAAGTGGCAGATATGTTTTCTTGGATGCAGGAGAAGTTGGGTTTACATCATTTTCTTTAAGAGAACTTTGCACGTACTAAAAGACAGCTCTCATGTAGAGGAGACAGCGTGTGTGTATGTGTGTGGGGGGGTGGGGATGATGTACAACAGCACACTCCTAAATCATGTTGAACATGAAGGCGGCCCTCTAGATTAGCGGTTCCCAGAATTTGGGATTTTATGGGCCAGGAAATAAAAAAAAAAGAAATTATAGCTGGAGATGTGACCAACTTTTCATTTTGTGAAGAAAGAACCTTTTCTGTAATTACAATTCTCTACCGCCATCATCCCATACAAAGAGAGAATATACTCTAGTTGTCAGAGGAGGCGCGGGCTTGCCAGTGAGAGAGTGTGTAAGAGAGAGAGAACCCACTCCCAGCGGAATTGGGTTGTTGGTCACACCATAACCTCTTCTCCACTTCTCCATTCTGCCAGGATTTGGGGCATACACACATACATGCCTGGCATGTCTTTCAAGCCGTCAGGGCCAGGATTTGAACCCCAGTAGGCCATCATGTGGGATCTAGCTCCCTTAACCAGTAGGCCATGGGGCTAGCCTGGAATGAATATTTTAATGCAAAATAAAAATCCCAGAATAAAGGACATTTTTATAATTTTAGCTTTCAAAAAGCTCAATTATATCTTCTCATTTTCCTCACTTTGTTACATACCACTGTTTCTTAACCTACTTTGAGTCCTGAGTACTTTGGAAAATCTTATGAAAATGATTTCAAAACATTCACTGTACTCACCTATTTTGGGGTCCTGGTTGACTACAAGTGGCTGAAACAGTGGATAAAGGAGAGCTACTATACATGTATTAGATAATATTATTAAATAAATGAAGAAAAAGAACACATAAGATGGAGTAATAGGGGGACCAGCAGTTGGCATAATGGCTATGTTGCTGGACTCCCATGTAGTCAACTGCAGTTCAAGTCCTGGACCTGGTGGCTTAAACTCATGCTGGGCACACGTGCATGCAGGCCCAAGATCCCGAGAGGAGAATGGAGGAAAAGGGATTGTGGCGTGGCCATCCCCCCTGGGGGATGATTTCTCGCTTCCTATCTCTCTCCATCTTTCTGGCCAGCACACACGCCCTATAGAAAAAGTCTCTCCAAAGGAAAAAAAAAAAAATAGTAATAAAAAGATGGAGTATAGGTGTTCCCAGCATGCTAACTGCCCCAAGAACTGAGAGCAAGGACATGGAATCTCTATAAACCGAGGCCCAGAGTTGCCCAGTGTCAACAAGCCCTTAAAAAAGCCCCCACAGAGGCCGGCAGGTGGTGTGGTGGTTAAAATGTAAGACTCCCAAATGGCAGACCACAATTCAAGTCCCAGATCTGGTGACTTGAAAAATCACACCAGGTGTGTGTGTGTGCGAGTGTGTCCGAAATATTGAGAGGAGAATGGAGGAAAAGGGATTGCAGGGTGGCAATTCCCACCCCCACCGGGGGTGTGTGTGATTTCTCACTTTCCCTCTCTCTCTTTTTCTGACTAGCTGGAGAGTACATACACCCTATGGTAAAACCTGGGGGTGGAGAAAGAGTCCCCACAGGTCACAACCATCTATTTATGAAGGAACTGGAAAACGCAGCCCCAAAAATCCACAGGGAAAAGGACCCAAAAGCTTCTGGGTAGTGAGGGCAGGCACAAGGACACAACCTTAGGCTTGAGGCTCTGACAACAGCTCTGCACTCCTGCCCCTCCCTCCCAGCCCCAACCCGGCTGCTCACCATCAGGGACCACACCTGAGTCACCCACATGTCAACGCTCTGGGTTTCCCTTGGAGTCCTCTCCCACTGGTGTTGCCAGACAATGAGATCATGGCACTTAACAAAACCCTCTCTTTCAAAAGACCTTTTATCCAAATGATAAAAAAAGAATTCAACAAGCATTATCATTCAGGCTGTCCCATTCTTGCCAAGGCCTGTGGCTTACACATTCAGCTTTGAATAGACTTTACATTTCAGAGCAGTTTTAGGTTAACAGCGAAATTGGGCAGGCAGTAGGAAGAGTTCCCACAGACTCCCCCGGTCCCCACTCACACAGCCTCCCCCCACCATCAACAGCCTGGCACTCTGCGTCACAGTGGGACGCGCCACGATTAGGGAGTCCGTGTCAACTCGCCATTCCCACCCAAAGTCCACAGCTTACGGGCTCATTCTTGGTGTTATATTCTGTGACATACTTCATTTTCAAGGAATGAAACAGGCAAGAGGGATTCAGCAACTCACAAGTCATCAGTACTGCAAGGACAGCACCTCCCTAACCAGAATGTCCTTCCCTCCATCCACAGCGTGACATTTTTCTTCCTGGGCCATGAAGCAAGGCAACATTTGATATGGAAGAAGTTATTTTTGCTGTTGTTGTTAGCTTGTTTTTTAAGGTTTTTTTTTTTTTTT
>NW_006159814.1:1075699-1077906 GCF_000334495.1 Tupaia belangeri chinensis | reverse complement strand
TATATATATATATATATATGATACATATATATGAAATTTTTTCTTTAGGTATCATTAGTTTATCATAAAAGGGAGACTTGGAAATGAGATACATGATGACAGGTTTCACAGCTGGCCTGGGCAGCTTCATGTGATGCCATTTCGACTGTGATTTACTTCTGTCAATCTACTTTCCAAGAATGCCACCATCTCTAAATAAGAATAATCCTTGTCGTCTAGCTCTACTAGATTTCCCATCGTCTGGGGGAGAACTTCATATCCAACTTTCACGTTAACCAGTTGAATCTCTCCACCTTTCCCTTCAGAGCTTGATCTGACAGCTGCTACTGTTGTTTGCAATACTTTTCCTCGAGACTGTTCTGGAAGCATACTGTCGCCTTTGGTTATAGCTTTGGCTGCACTCTTTTGCCCTATTACTGGGTGAAAGCACAGAAGCAGCTTCCTAAGTGCCTGCCCTGCTGTGACTATGCCGAAGTCCTCTGCTCTCATGCTGTCACTGCAAGAAGAGAGCCTACAGCATATTGTTATGGCTGTTCTATTTATTTATTTATTTATTTAGGCTTTTGTCATAGAGCGCATGTGCTTGCCAGAGAGAGAGAGAGAGAGAGAGAGAGCAAGAGCGAGAAAGAGAGAGAGAGAGTGAGCGTGCGCACAACAGAGAGAGAGAAATCACCCCCTAGGTAGGATGACCATGAGCAATTCCTTCTCTTCCATCCTCCTCTCAGGATTTTGGGTAGACATGGGCACTCCATGTATCTGGAATGATTTTCAAGGCACTAGGTCTGGGACTCGAATTATGATTAGCCACGTGGGAGTCTAGCACCTTAACCACTATGCCTCATTCTTCTATTTTATCATTATTGTTATTTTTACGACAGTCAGCATATATATTTTTAAAGATTTATTTATTTAATTCCATTTGTTATTATTATTTTTTAATTTGACCAAGGGTTGACAGAGAGAGAGAAAGGGAAAGCGAGAAAGCAAACTGCCAGGTCCGGGACTCAAACCACAGTTGGTCATGTAGGAATCCAGTGCCTTTAACCACCACAACACCTGGCGGCCCCTCTCTTTTATTATCAATTATTGTTTTTAATTTTTTTTTAATGTGCCTAATTTTAAAATTAAACTTTATCACACATGTTTATCATGTGTGAAAAAATGGCATATAAAGGATTTGGTACTATCTGTGGTTTCAGGCATCCATTGGGGGGGTCTTGAAATGTACCCTCCTTGGATAAGAGGGGGATGACTTATAAAGCCATTATTATTTTTTTTTTCTTTCAGATTTTCTATTCCTGTTACCTCATTTGATTATCAACACAGGGTCTGGTAAATGAGTGTGTGATAGTATTAGGGATGGGTTTTTATTTATTTTCCATGTAACACAGAAACAGAGATTCAGGGAGTGAAATGAGTTGCCCAGGGTCACACAGCTCTGTGCTGGTGGGTGACATGAGCTAAGGCTCCCAGGATGTTCCCTCTCAAATTCCGAGGTATCTGGCCTTCTCAGCCCTGGGTCTCACTTGTGTTGCTTAAGTACTAACGAGGTCAGCAAAATAGAGGCTGTCTTATTTGTTAGCCATAGAAGGAGGACATTAACCCTGTCCATGTTTGCATTTATGGAATTCTTCTGAAGTCAGCATTTTCACAGGGGGTTTAGGATCCAGGTGGAAAACAATATGGCAAAGCAATTCTTTAAAAGATGTTTTGCTGGGTTTTTTTGTCTTCCCACATACACTAGGCTGTGCTGTTGTTGGTGAGCCCCTAAATCAGTCTCTCTTATTTTTATCCATAGTATTAAAAACATTTTTTTATGAGAGATTTTTGCCATAGGACGTGTGTGCTTGCCAGAGAAACAGAAAGTGAGAAATCACCCCCCATGGGGGTTGGCCACACCACAATCCCTTTTCTTCTTGAAATTTTGGGCATGCATGCACACACACCCACTGTGAGTTTTAAGCCGTTGGGTCCAGGACTTGAACCGTGGTCGACTACATGGGAGTCCAGTGGCATAATCATTACAACATCTTCTGGTCCCCAGTTTTTTGTTTTGTTTTGTTTTGCTTGTTTGTTTGTTTTTAGAGAGATCTTTGCTACAGGGCGTGTATGCTCACTGGAGACAGAGAGCCAGAAGTGAGAAATTACCCCTGGGGGGATGGCCACATTGCAATCCCTTCTCCTCCATTGTCCTCTTGGGATTTTGG
>NW_006159814.1:1069051-1073780 GCF_000334495.1 Tupaia belangeri chinensis | reverse complement strand
TATATATATATATATATATATATATGATACATATATATGAAATTTTTTCTTTAGGTATCATTAGTTTATCATAAAAGGGAGACTTGGAAATGAGATACATGATGACAGGTTTCACAGCTGGCCTGGGCAGCTTCATGTGATGCCATTTCGACTGTGATTTACTTCTGTCAATCTACTTTCCAAGAATGCCACCATCTCTAAATAAGAATAATCCTTGTCGTCTAGCTCTACTAGATTTCCCATCGTCTGGGGGAGAACTTCATATCCAACTTTCACGTTAACCAGTTGAATCTCTCCACCTTTCCCTTCAGAGCTTGATCTGACAGCTGCTACTGTTGTTTGCAATACTTTTCCTCGAGACTGTTCTGGAAGCATACTGTCGCCTTTGGTTATAGCTTTGGCTGCACTCTTTTGCCCTATTACTTGGTGAAAGCACAGAAGCAGCTTCCTAAGTGCCTGCCCTGCTGTGACTATGCCGAAGTCCTCTGCTCTCATGCTGTCACTGCAAGAAGAGAGCCTACAGCATATTGTTATGGCTGTTCTATTTATTTATTTATTTATTTAGGCTTTTGTCATAGTGCGCATGTGCTTGCCAGAGAGAGAGAGAGAGAGAGAGAGAGCAAGAGCGAGAAAGAGAGAGAGAGAGTGAGCGTGCGCACAACAGAGAGAGAGAAATCACCCCCTAGGTAGGATGACCATGAGCAATTCCTTCTCTTCCATCCTCCTCTCAGGATTTTGGGTAGACATGGGCACTCCATGTATCTGGAATGATTTTCAAGGCACTAGGTCTGGGACTCGAATTATGATTAGCCACGTGGGAGTCTAGCACCTTAACCACTATGCCTCATTCTTCTATTTTATCATTATTGTTATTTTTACGACAGTCAGCATATATATTTTTAAAGATTTATTTATTTAATTCCATTTGTTATTATTATTTTTTAATTTGACCAAGGGTTGACAGAGAGAGAGAAAGGGAAAGCGAGAAAGCAAACTGCCAGGTCCGGGACTCAAACCACAGTTGGTCATGTAGGAATCCAGTGCCTTTAACCACCACAACACCTGGCGGCCCCTCTCTTTTATTATCAATTATTGTTTTTAATTTTTTTTTAATGTGCCTAATTTTAAAATTAAACTTTATCACACATGTTTATCATGTGTGAAAAAATGGCATATAAAGGATTTGGTACTATCTGTGGTTTCAGGCATCCATTGGGGGGGTCTTGAAATGTACCCTCCTTGGATAAGAGGGGGATGACTTATAAAGCCATTATTATTTTTTTTTTCTTTCAGATTTTCTATTCCTGTTACCTCATTTGATTATCAACACAGGGTCTGGTAAATGAGTGTGTGATAGTATTAGGGATGGGTTTTTATTTATTTTCCATGTAACACAGAAACAGAGATTCAGGGAGTGAAATGAGTTGCCCAGGGTCACACAGCTCTGTGCTGGTGGGTGACATGAGCTAAGGCTCCCAGGATGTTCCCTCTCAAATTCCGAGGTATCTGGCCTTCTCAGCCCTGGGTCTCACTTGTGTTGCTTAAGTACTAACGAGGTCAGCAAAATAGAGGCTGTCTTATTTGTTAGCCATAGAAGGAGGACATTAACCCTGTCCATGTTTGCATTTATGGAATTCTTCTGAAGTCAGCATTTTCACAGGGGGTTTAGGATCCAGGTGGAAAACAATATGGCAAAGCAATTCTTTAAAAGATGTTTTGCTGGGTTTTTTTGTCTTCCCACATACACTAGGCTGTGCTGTTGTTGGTGAGCCCCTAAATCAGTCTCTCTTATTTTTATCCATAGTATTAAAAACATTTTTTTATGAGAGATTTTTGCCATAGGACGTGTGTGCTTGCCAGAGAAACAGAAAGTGAGAAATCACCCCCCATGGGGGTTGGCCACACCACAATCCCTTTTCTTCTTGAAATTTTGGGCATGCATGCACACACACCCACTGTGAGTTTTAAGCCGTTGGGTCCAGGACTTGAACCGTGGTCGACTACATGGGAGTCCAGTGGCATAATCATTACAACATCTTCTGGTCCCCAGTTTTTTGTTTTGTTTTGTTTTGCTTGTTTGTTTGTTTTTAGAGAGATCTTTGCTACAGGGCGTGTATGCTCACTGGAGACAGAGAGCCAGAAGTGAGAAATTACCCCTGGGGGGATGGCCACATTGCAATCCCTTCTCCTCCATTGTCCTCTTGGGATTTTGGTCACACACACACACACACACACACACACACACACACACACGCCCTGCATGAGTTTTAAGCCTCCCGGTCCAGGACTGAAGGCTGTTGGCCATGTGGAACTTCAGCAACGCAACCATTACGCCATCTGCTGGTCTCCATAGTATTAAATTTTAAGAAACAAAATTCTTCAGAAAATAAAGTTGAGTGGAATAGTTTTGGCTCAAGGATGCCAAGCTCAGGTCTCATCTGAATAATGAGAAACCTGATAAAACCACAATGCCCTCAGTGAACTGTGACTTTTGCTGACAAGATGGGTTATCAGATGTGAGGCAAATGGGCCCGGTAGCTGTGCAGTGCCTTCAGCTTCTTTCACAGTTTCCATTCCAAGCCATTAACTCACTTCCGAGCCCCCCCAAGTGACCTTGTTCCACACTTCCAGCAAGTTCCAAGAGGTAACTTATTTATTAGCACATGTGAGAAATCACTAATTAGCAACCCTCTACCATGTTAAAACAGTCTCAATCGCCTAAAAAAGGAAAAAAAACTTTTCCTCCCGTTCTTTTCCTTTTCGGGATTCTTCATCTGACACTGGAAGTGTCTCTATTAATGAAACCACATAGCATTAAAGAGTTCTAAAATTAAAAAAAAGATGTAAAAAGATGCTAAAAAAATCGAAAACAAAACAGAACAAAAGCCCTCCAAAACCCCCATAACACTATCATTTTACTTTAATCATAATATTTCTATGTTTACATATTTCTAGTTTTTGTTCCCAAATGCATATACACTTACTTGGCATTATGGCAAGTTTATTGTAACATATTCATTTAATATTGTGCTTTATTTATTTAAAGTTTATTTTATTGAAAGAGAGAGAGGGAGAGAGATAGACCCCCAGCAAGACCTCATCATACCATAATCCCCTTCTCCCAGCCCTTCAGCTAGTCATGATCTTGGAAGCGTGTTTTCAACCTGTTTTATGTTAACTTGGGATTTGAACCCATTGTTGGCCATGTGGCTTTCAGCATTGCAGATCAGTACACTATTGCCTAAACCACTGATGCTGGCCCTTAATATTTGTGCCTTACTTTCACCTAATACCTGCATATTTATCTATGCTTTTACATGGGAGAGAAAGGAAGAGATAGAGATGATAGAGATAGAGATAAAGATAGAGATAGATGAGAGAGAGAGAGAGAGAGAGAGAGAGAGAGAGAGAGAGAGAAGGCATTCTCCATGGGGTATGGTCACACCACAATTCCTTCTCCTCCATTTCTCTATCCCCTCAGGATTTGGAGGCACATGTGCACATGCACTTGGCTTGTTTTTCAAGCTTCTGGGGCTGGGATTCAAACTGTGGTTGGTCATGTGGGATCTGGTTCCTTATGCTCAGTGCTTAACTGCTGAGTTATGGGTAGGCCTCAAAAAATGTTTCGATATACTTACCTTAACATACATGCACAGAGTGATGGGATTACTATAGTCAAGCACAACATACCCATAATAATTCCCGCCCTCCCCCATCTTCCCTCCTCTTTTCTTTTCTTTCTCTCTTTCTCTCTTTCCTCCCTCCTTCTCTTCCTTTCTTTTAAAAAGGATGATTTTATTTAACTTTACTTATTTACTTGTTTTAATTTAACCAGAGAGGGATAGAGTGGAGAGAAAGAGAGAGAGAAAGTGAGAAAGCAAGCCACTAGGTCCGGGACTTGAACTATGGTCAGCCATGTGGGAGTCCAGTGCCCTTAACTACCACACCACCTGCCGGCTCCTCTTTAATTCTTTAAGAGTACTAGGATCTGCTCTCTTGGCAAATGACCAGTATGTAACACAATATTATTAACTGTGGTCCTTATGTTGTATATTGGATCTCTTAGACCTGTTCATCCTACGGAACTGCATTTTTTTTTTCCTTTGACAAAGCAAATGCAATCACCATCTCACAAAGATACTTACACACCCATATTCATTGCAGTGTTATTCACAATAGCCAACGCATGGAACCAACCAGCGAGCCACTGACAGATGAATAAAAATTGTGATATATATGTGTGTGGGGGGGTTTGTGATATAAATACACTATTTAGCCTTAAAAAGAAGTCAGAGATGAACATAGAGGACATTGTGTTAAGTAAAATAATCCAGACCTAGAAAGAAAAATACCTTGTGATCTCACATGTGGAATCTAAACAAAATAAAACAAAACAAAGCACAGTACCTATAATAGGAATAGAATGGGGTCAGTAGGTGGCATGGAGATTAAGGCACTGGACTCCCATATGGCTGACTTCATGATTTGAATCCTGGACCTAGTGGCTTGAAAATCACTTGGAATTCTTTTTTTCTTTTCTTTTTTTAAAAAGAATTATTTATTTAATTTTTAAATTTATTCATCCATTTATTATTTTAAAACGAACAGAGAGAGAGAGAGAGAGAGAGAGAGAGAGAGAGAGAGAGAGAAAGCAAACCAACAGGTCCAAGATTTGAACAGCGTCAGCCATGGGGTAGTACCTTAACCAGCACACAACAAGCTGGCCACT
>NW_006159814.1:1054715-1068900 GCF_000334495.1 Tupaia belangeri chinensis | reverse complement strand
CTCTCAGGATCTTGGGCAAGCAGGTGCCCGGCATGAGTTTAAGCCACTGGGTCCGGGACTCGAACTGTGGTCAGCTACATGGCAATCCAGCAACATAGTCATTACGCCAACTGCTGGTCCCATGGATTTATTTTCTGAATGATATCTCAGCAGTGACAACTGATAAAAGAACCTAGGAGAAATGGTGATACTTTTTGTGCCTCTGTCTCCTCTAGAGAGAGATGCACAGAGCTCTCAAGCCATGCTCACTGGGGCAGCACTCTGAAGTGCTTTCAAGTCCCTTGAAAACATCCCTCTTCTGCTCCTTTATAGGCTTCTGCCTGCCTTCCTCCTACTGTCGCAACACCGCCCCCGGAACTCCCCCTAAACATCTCTCTCCCTATCCTGAAAGGGTCTCATGAGAATGATCCATCCTTTCATTCCTGAAGATCTACCCTCAGAGGGATGAAAGGGGCAGGCAGAGGGAACAACACACATTTGAGTCTTATCAGCCTCTTGATCTGGTGTCTTATCTAAATATTATTTCTTGTCCTACTTACATCAGAAGTCCCGAAGGCATGAGCCATGCCTTTACTTGTGCCACCAAGAACAGAGAGGGCTGTTGGCAGTTGGCAAATGTGTGATGTTGTTGTTGTAATGTGTTTTAGTAATTGGAAGATGTGAGTAGATTCTTTGGGGAGGCAAAACCAGTGCTAGAAACCAGGGAGGCCTCCTGGGAACAATTTTAAGGACACAGTCTTCACAAGGAGAGGGTGATTCAGAACTTTCACCCATATTTTCCTAACAGTGTCCTGGGCTCTGCTACTGGGAAATATCAATAGTCTAGTGAGTGCTTGGAGAGGAGCTGTCCACTTGAACAAAACTTCATGGAGCATTTCTTTCTTTCTTTTTAATTAAAAAAATTATGATTTTGGGGCCAGCAGGTGGCATGGTGGTTAAAGTACTGAACTATCACATGGCTGACCATGGTTCGAGTCCCAGACGTGTTAGCTTGAAAATCACACTGGGTGTGTGTACATGTGTGCTCAAAATTCAGAGAGGAGAATGGAGAAGGAATTGCAGTATGGTCATTTCACCCTGGGGGGGGGATTTCTCATTTTCCCTCTGTCACTCTGGTGAGCACACATGCCCTATGGCAAAAACCTAAAAATAAAAAAATTTATTTCTTATTTACATTCAATCATTCCACATCTCTATAGTGTACTATATCGTTTTTTAAAGCATGCATGCAGTACATGACAATCAAGTCAACAAAATTACTATATATATCATTTTCAGTAGAGAACTTCACATTCTTGTGTCTGTTTCAAGTCCTGCCAAGTCTTATTCAGGGTCATAGACAAGGAAGAGACAGGAAAACACCCCTGGGATAATCCTTCATTGACACCGGGTAATGAGACTTGGGCTCCTTGACAATTTCTACATTTTTGTTTGTTTTTGGCACAGAGTGTGCGAAATTGCCAGAGACAGGGAGAAAGAGAGAGAGAGGAGAAGTGAGAAATCATCTCTTGGGAGGATAGCCATGGTGCAATCCCTTTTGCTTCATTTTCCTCTTGGGATTTTTGGCATGCACACATGCTGGCCTGGTGTGATTTTTTCAAACCTCCCAGTCTGGGACTCAAAATGCGCTGTTGGCCATGTGGGATGCCGTCCTTTAACCTTCATGCCATCTGCTGGCCCAGAAACTTTCTACATTTTAATATTTGTAGTTGGAGAATGGAGAATGGGAGGTAAACTAGAGAGGATTTTTCAAGTATAAAAATGTCATGTAGGGTCAAGCCGGTGGGATGGATCATCCTTTCTCCATGGCTTTAACAAAGGACACAGATTTTGTCCTTTTGGATTTTATCCTCAGGTATTAGTGACACATCCCTAAGCTCCCTTAATAGCTAGCTGAGATATTTCTGTAGTAAACAGAAACCACATCATGTAGAATAGAAACCAAAATCCTATCTGGGTAGCATATTTCTATGAATGAATTTTTTTCTAATGCAGAATCTGCTTTTATATCTGAAATGTGGCACTGCTTATTAATTTACAACTCTTTTTATTCAAGTTGTCTATAACTCTTCCTTCCTTCTTTCCTTCTTTAAATTTTTTTATGCAGGATGTTTGCACTCATGGGAGAGAGACAGAGAAAGGGGAAGAGAGAGGGAAAGTGAGAAATCCCCCTCTCCCCAGGGGCTATGACCACACCACAATCCCTTCTCTTCCACTCTCCTCTTGAAATTTTTGGCACACATGTACACATACCCAGTGTGTTTTTCTTTTCTTTTCTTTTCTTTTTTTTTGCCATAGGGCACGTGCACTCACTAGAAAGACAGAGAGACAGAGAGACAGAAAGTGTGAAATCACTCCCCAGAGGGATGGCCACGCCGCAATCCCTTCTCCATTCTCCTCTTGGAATCTTGGGCATACAAACACAGGTCCCTGGTGTGAGTTTAAGCCACTGGGTTTGGGACTCGAACCGTGGTTGACTGTGGGAGTCCAGCGACAAAGCCATTACACCAACTGCTGGCCCCACCCAGTGTGTTTTTCAAGTTGCCAGGTCTCAGACTCAAACCATGTGGCTGGCCATGTGGGTTCCGGTCGCCTTAACCTCCGTGCCACCTGGCTGGCCCAATTGCCTGTAACTCTTTATATATTGTTCTATAGTTTAACAAGTAATTTAGTATACATTTTCTCTTTGTTCTCATAATAAGTTGTGAAGTAAATATAGATCTACTTCCATTTTACAGAGAAAGACACTGAGGCAAAAACAGTTAGCTGATTAAGACAGTAAGTTGTTGAGTCAGAATTTAAATTCAACATTAGCTATTCGTCCAATGTCATAATTCACCCTGATAATGGGGAATCATATGGGATTTCAGCCTTTATTTTGGTCCTTGTAAATACCCTGCAATTTGCTCCCATCAGTCCCTTCTTACTGTCTTTCTGTCTCGTGGTTATCATTCTCAAGTTGTTAAAATTCCAGAGCAACGATTGGACTTTGAAATAGTCAATAAATGAGGCCCAGAAATGGCCACCTCATGTATTTTGGTGAAACACAGGCATGAAAGAGGGGCAGGGAGGATGGCTCAGTCAGCTAAAAGCCTCCATTAGACACCATGTGAAGCCCACATGAGGCGCCCACACGGAAATGTGTGGATGTGTGGGATGAAGGAGAATTGGCGCTTCTCAGAGCAGAATGCTGTAACTACTCCAGAAAGGGAGAAAGCTTCAGAGAGCATGCTGATTTGAATCTCCAGGAGGTTTAGGCTCTCACTGGTGCATTTTGTGCCCTTGCAGGAGAGAGAGCCACTATGACTCTTGCAGACTGCCAGCAGATAAACATAGTGTTCGAACTGCACTTTCAATTGTATAAATTGCTTAGCTATGTCAAGGTCTTCTGGTATACCTATTACGGGCGAGTGACTTTGGGCAAGTCAATTCATCTCTCGTGTCTCCGTGTCCTCATTTATTTAATGGAGATAGTATTAGTATCTACTACATAGAGTTATTACATGGATTGAATGTGTTTAAGTGAGGGCTTAATGAATGCCAATTATTATAAAGACTTACTTTTCCTCTAATGCATTCTACCCGTGAGGTTTGCTCTTCAACTGGTAATGACCATATTCCTTTTTCATAAAAATTTAAAAAATTGTACTCAACATAAAATTGGCCATTTTAACCATTTTTAGGCATACGACTTAGTGGCATTAGATACCTCACATTGCGCTGAATAAATTTTTAAGTGGAGAAGTGGACAGAGGGAGAAATGGGTGTAGGAGCTACATGTGCAGTATTCAGAGGGTTAGTTAGTCTCATTTTTATTTTTTAGTTTATTTATTTCTTACATGAATGAAAGAGAGAGAGAGGCACTCCCAACAGGTCTCAGTGCTGCAGTCCACCCCTAACCTCAGCCAGCCCTGGACATTCACATTTAGTGTACATAGGGACGTCTTTGGACACGAACCTGGAACCTTCTCATGTGGGTCAGTCTAACAGAGTGTAGGCTTTTGATGCTGACCAACTGTCCAACCCCCAGAGTGTGTCCCAGCTCCCTGTCTGACTACCTACCTGTGGTCCAGGACAAAGCAGGGAGCAGGGGCTGACGGGCCTTCCAGAGGGGACTCTACAGCTGCTATCTGGCTGCTCTGTGAGCATCTGAGAGGCACAGAGTCCAATATTTACATTGAGTCATCTCTGCTTTGTCTTCATTCCCTTCACTGACCTAGCTCCAAATCTTAGTCCGAGGTAGAGGTCTGAGCTTATACATTTTCTGATGCCATTCTTTTGAGATGGCAGCAGATCAGTGACAGAGTCTTTCAGAAGTCCCAGGCACTATATCAGAGGGCGATGACTCAGGTCTTCTAGGACGTTGAGATTAAGTGTGGATTTAAAATGAATACATTCCTCGTAATGGGTAAGGTCAGAGGTTGCAAAGATCAGTTTCTATAAGTCATAATGAAGTGGGAGCAAAAGGATTTGAATAAAAATGGAAAGTCTACACTCTTCACTGAGATAATTTCTTCTCTGAGATTGTGTTGGTGGCACTTAGCTATTCATGGCTCCATCACCGTGAAACTGGTAAGCATGAGAATGCTTGAAAAATGACTGACCTCGGGACCAGCAGTTAGCATAATGGCTATGTCGCTGGACTCCCATGTAGTCGACCGCAGTTCATGTCCCGGACCCGGTGGCTTAAAAAACTCACGCCAGGCACATGTGCGTGCGTGCCCAGGATCCCGAGAGGAGAATGGAGGAGAAGGGATTGCGGCGTGGCCATCCCCCCTGGGGGGTGATTTCTCGCTTTCTATCTCTCTGTCCCTCTCTGCCTGTCTGGCGAGTGCACGCGCCCTATAGCAAAAACCTCTCCAAAAAAAAAAAAAAAAAAATGACTGACCTGAAGCTTGGTGTGTGTCTGCAAATTCAGTCTTGGAGAGATGCCTTGAAATTTGTATACTCACTCATTCACTCCTTCAACAAACATGCATTGTGTATGTGCCAGAAATTGTAGTGGTCACTGGAATTCCACTTAAAAGGATGCCCTTTCCTGAGGGGTGGTTTGTTGTAAGAAGTTTCTGAAAATATCTATAGCCCATGATCTTGAATTTTTAATTTAATCTTCTAGACTTATTCAGCTTACAGGTATCAGACAAGCACAAGCTTTTAAATCTAGCCAACGGCTCTTAGGCTGGGTAAGTCTTAAACATCAAAGAGCATCAGCTCTCTCCAAGGCGTCTGCTCCAGTTGTTACTTAGAGCTCATAAAGAGAAACTAGCAGCAACCTGGAGGTTTCAGGTGAGCACACGTAGGAGCAATCACCTAGGGGCCAGAGTTTTTGTTTTTTTTTTTTTTTGCTATAGGACATGTGAACTCACCAGAGATAGACAGAGGGCAAGTGAAACCCCATCTACACAGGAACATGTGCCCAGTGTGATTTTCCAGCCACTGGGTCCGGGACTCAAACTGTGGTCAGCCATATGGGAATTCAGGACCTTAACCACTAACCCACCTGCTGGCTCTGGGGCCAGAGATTTAACTTAGCCTTCATCTACCCATCTGATAAGTACCAAATATGCTCACAGCCATTGAGGACTTTTTTTTTGTTTTTTGTTTTTGTTTGTGTGTTTTATTTTATTTATTTATTTATTTTATTTTATTTTTTTTATGAGGGGGAAATGACATGTAACAGTTCCTAGGCTAGTTTGATTTTGGAACCCTACATCTTCCATGCAACAAAGTTGTAGAAACACCCCAAAGTAGTCTGTGCAATACTCTTGCCATCTTTTTAGGATCCTTCCCATAAAACTTCAGTACACTAACTTTTTTTAAATTTTCTTTTATTTTGGAGAGGTTTTTGCTATAGGGCGTGTGCGCTGGCCAGACAGACAGAGAGAGACAGAGAGATAGAAAGCGAGAAATCATCCCCCAGGGAGGATGGCCACGCCGCAATCCCTTCTCCTCCATTCTCTTCTCGGGATCTTGGGCACGCACGCACACGCGCCCGGTGTGAGTTTAAGCCCCTGGGTCCGGGATGCGAACCGTGGTCGACTACATGGGAGTCCCGCGACACAGCCATTACGCTAATTGCTCTTTTTTAAAATTATTTTATCTTATTTTTCCGTTTTTTTGCTATAGGGCGCGTGCGCTTGCCAGGCAGACAGAGAGAGACAGAGAGACAGAAAGCAGGAAATCACCCCCCAGGGGGGATGGCCACGCCACAATCCCTTCTCCTCCAGTCTCCTCTCGGGATCTTGGGCACACACGCACACGCGCCCGGCGTGAGTTTAAGCCACTGGGTCCGGGACTCGACTACGTGGGAGTCCAGCGACATAGCTATTACGCTAAATGTTGGTCACTATTACGCTAATTGCTGGTCCCTCACTACGCTAACTTTTACTTCTAGGGTATGACGTGATGAGTAAGATTTTGCTAAGCAGTGGCCCGAGTTTGCTGTATGCACAAGATATTTGAAAGTCCACCTCTCTCCAGGAGTTGAGGAACTTTCAGTTTTGATGAAAAGAATAGAGAAACAGATCTCTGAGTATGCCAGCCCTTCTCTCCCGTGTTTCTAGACAAACAAAAACTGCCACCTCTTTCATGCCGAGCCACCTGGCTTCTGGCCTCACACCTGGGCTGTTTCCTCTCAGGCAAGGTCTAAGTATCTGATTGACCTGCCTTTCCACTCTCTGCCTCCCACTGCCAACTGGAATCTGGGGAGTTGTGAATGCATGTGTTTGGGGAGAAGGCAGGAATTGCGCTACCACCTGGAGACTCAGCAGGCACACCCCTGCGGTGTTTGTGTTTGGGTGCCGGTGTCAAGGTCCCGGCTGGAAACTCATCTCTTCTGTCGGTCTAATATGCTGGCAAGGCCTGGTGAAATCAGCCCTATTCTTCTGAGTTTGCAGCTTCCATCCTTTTCTCCAAGTCACTTCTCTCGTCCCACTCTAAATGGGATCTTGGGGTTGTGGGGGAGGGGAGGAGGAAGGATATCTTCCTTTATGTGCTCCTTGAGGGTCAAAGAGTCCTAAAGGTTTCCTCTGCTGAGGAACACTGTTTCCTGACATGCTTTGCTATCAGGTTTCTTTACAGGAAGAAATAGCTTTTCCTTCCCTCCTATAAACATTCCAAGGTGTGGAGATGCTCCCAATATAGAGCTATATAAGAGAAAATAAGATGAGATTGGCTTTGAGTCCCTTTCTGCCTATTGAGAGGAAGTGTAATAATGAACTTATAAATAAAAACAGTGGTCGGGAACCAGCAGTTAGCGTAATGGCTATGTCGCTGGACTCCCACATAGTCGACCGCGGTTCACATCCCGGACCCGGTGGCTTAAAACTCACGCTGGGCGCGTGTGCGTGCGTGCCCAAAATCCCAAGAGGAGAATGGAGGAGAAGGGATTGAGGCGTGACCATCCCCCCTGGGGGGTGATTTCTCGCTTTCTGTCTCTATGCCTCTCTCTGTCTGTCTGGCGAGCACACGCGCCCTATAGTGAAAACCTCTCCAAAAAAAAAAAAAAAAACAAAAACAGTGGTTTCCCTGTATTTGTAAAAATTCCCTTAAAAAATACAAATGACTTAATGGTCCTATGTAATAACTTATTGAATAACATGCTTAGGAAGCCACTTGGATTTCAAGATTTTATTTTCATGACTGTATGTATCATTATCATTATCAAAATAAGATAAACATGTGAAAGTGCTTTGTAAACAGTAAAAGGAGTATGCATATGAAAATGATTACAGCTATTTTTGCCCTGCTATCAGAAACATCTATTAAACTACTTTTTTAAAAAGTTTATTTCTAGGGACCAGCAGTTGGCGTAATGGCTATGTTGCTGGACTCCCATGTGGTTGACTGAGGTTCGAATCACGGACCCAGTGGCTTAAACTCATGCTGGGAGTGTGTGTGTGCATGCTCAAGATTCGAAGAGGAGAATAGAGAAGGGATTGTGGCATGGCCACCCCCCCGGGGGGTGATTTCTCGCCTTCTGTCTCTCTGTTTCTTTATGTCTTTCTGGCAAGCGCATGCGCCCTAACCTCTCAAAAAAAAAAAAAAAAAGAGGTTTATTTCTGGATTTGCTGCTGGTGGTGGTGATTAGGGTGGCTGAATCCCACGTGGTCAATTGTGCAATTCAGGCTCCGGACCTGGTGGCTTGAAAAACACACTGTGTGTGTGTGCCCAAAATCCTAAGAGGAGAATAGAGAAGGGATTGCAGTGTGACCATCTTCCCTAGGAGCCCTTCTCTCTACATCTTTCTCTGGTTAGCATACACGCCCTCTAGCAAAAATTTAAAATAAAATTTAAAAAACTTATTGACTTAGTTTATTTTTTTATTTCTCCCATGTGTAAGAAAGACAGAAAGAAAAAGGGAGAGAGAAGGACAAGGACCCCCAAAGAGTCTTCATACTGAGAAACAGGGAAATGGGGAGGGGACACTGATGACCAGAGGCTGCAGGGATTTCACAGCACCAGGTGTCTGAGAAGCATCATGTCCACACAAAGGAGTAGGAAAGCGCTTTATGGGTTTTCTCTGTTGTTCAATTTGAATAAATCTTACCAGATCACTGCCATTAGAAGTCTATCATGAATAAGGCCATAGGGCCAGCTTCCTGGTGCAGTGGTGTTACGCTGCCCAGGGGAATCTGGGTCATGCTTGGTGACAGCACTGCAGATCCTTGGTTCAGTTCATGTGAAACACACCAGGCACTCACGCAAGTGCCCGGGATCCAGCAGGCTAGAGGATGGCAAATGGGATCATGGCACGATCAGTCTCTGTGGAGGGTGCTCTTCTCTATCTTTCTATTACTGTGTCTCTCACTTTCACAAGTGTGTACACACTCTATTATGAAGGAAGAGGAAAGCAATAACAAGACATAAACATACCGAGGATGATAGCAAATACCTGTATCATGTAAGAATTCCCATTAGAGTAAATGCATTGAGGTGTGGCGGGAGAGGGAACTCTGTGATGTTCATTTTCAGATACGGAGCCTGAAAACCTCCCTGTTTCCCAGGAAATTGGATTTGCTTCATGGAAACAGTGCACTTTAGGAGCCCTCAGAATGACAGCTTGAAAGAAGTTCTAGTTAATAGGCCGGAACGCAGGGGATTCCAGACATAGAATGAGGTTCTAAAGAGAACTTGGGAGGTCAGATAGAGGTGCAGTGGTAATACAATACTCTGTGAGGCTGACTCACATGGGAAGGTTCCAGGTTTGTATCCAGAGATCACCCTGAACATGCTGGGCCTACAGGTTTCCATGATCTGGGGCTGGCTGAGTCTGCGACTGGATCATGGAATGAAGACTCTATTGGGGATACTCTCTCTCTTTCTTGCTCACTCCTTCTCTCTCTCTCTTTTTCTGAATATCTCTCTCACTTATAGAAATAAGAACAAAGAAAGAATAAAGAAGGAAAGAAAGGAAGAAAGGAGAAAGAAAGGTGAAAAAAAAAAACAGAGATAGGACTTGAAGTTTGAAATAGGAATTTTTGGTTGATCACTGATAGGTAGAGAACTATATAAGTTACCAAGACACTGTCCTGTGTTAAAACAGGAGAACTGTAATGTGCTGTAAGAAAGCCTAATAGATATCTCCTACTTTCCCTGACATCAGTACAAATGCCAGGTCCTTTAGCGCACTAGAAATTGTATTCTAAGTCTCTAGAGAACGTGAGGGGCTTCTGAGCAGGTTTCCCATGCAAGTCAAAATACAATTGCTATAAGGATGTATGCTATCAGGTCTGGTCTAAGTTAATCCTTGAAATTCCGACTTTACAGCACTATACTGTGTGCTGTGAATTTGGCAAAGGCTCTAGGAACTTCTGAATATTTTGGTTTCTATATAGTTCCCGGACCAATAAGTCTACATCTTGTGGATATGAGCTGCCATTCACTGACTGGTTGCTTGATTAAACTAGTGTGTATTTCTCTCTTGCTCTTCAAAGAATTTTCAATGGGATTGACCTTGAAAGGACTATTTCTTTAAAGTTCATGAATATGAGGGGCCTTCAAAAAGTTTATGTAAAAATAGAATCAAAGTGCAATTTTACTTGAGTACAAACATTTTTGAAATTCATGCATACTTAAAAAATAACATGCAATTTTTTGAGAGGTTTTTGCTATAGGGCGCTTGCGCTCACCTGAAAGACAGAGTGAGACAGAGAGACAGAAAGCGAGAAATCACTCCCCAGAGGGGATGGCCATGCTACAATCCCTTCTCCTCCGTTCTCCTCTTGGGATCTTGGGCATGCACACATACACGCCCAGCGTGAGTTTAAACCACCAGGTCTGGGACTCGAACCGTGGTCAACTACATCGGAGTCCAGCGACAGCCATTACACCAACTGCTGGTCCCAAAATAACATGCATTTCATAGCATGCATTTTCCATGTACTTTTTGAGGACCCTTCATATGTTTATTAAGAGCCATGTTTCCAAATCCAGCAATTCATTTATTAAAAACCACTGAGATTGGTAGGTTTGGCCAGCTTCTCTCTGAGAGGATCCTGTCTGAATCAGTCTTTAGGTTATATCTGGGTTCTCACCACTGTAATTAGGTGACAGTAATTTTGGAAATAGGTTAGAGAAAACAGAAAGGCATAAGGAGTCTCACCCCTGAGCTTGCATGAGCATGGAGTTTCGGACTGTCCTACAACCATGCTCCTACTCTCCAGTTTACCTTTTTGTCACTTGTTTTTGAGGGGGTCATTTTTTTTCTTTGTTGGGAAGACCTAAAGAGACAGAACTATAATCTCTCCTTCCCAGACCTAAAACCTCTTGGCTTCTCTCCTACAGAGGGAGAGACAATAGTCTGCAGGGTTGTGGGGGTCTGGGGATGTGTGTCTGTCCACGGAGACGGACTTTGATCTCTCTCAGACAACATTGGTGGCTTCTGAAGAGGACAATGTCCCAAGGGCTACAAGGTTTCCTGGCTGGCCTGGATTGCCCAGACAGTACAACATATATTAATGAGGAAAGTCATCACACTCACCTTGGTTTCTCAGGGACAACGTAATTACAGGCCTTCCCTCATGTAATCTTTACAACAGTCATGTGCAGTAAGGACTATTATTACCTCCATTTTATGGGGAGAGAGGCAGGGAGACGTGCAAGACACATAGCAAGGCAGGATGAATACCGAATTCGCTCCGAGCTGTGTCCCATCCCACACATTGTATTGTGTCTTCTGTTTCGGGGGGCGGGGGCCTTGCAGGTCTAACAGCTGATGAATCTAGAATATGGGTAGACTTGGGCCTTGTGTTAATAAAGCCAGTTACAAAATGAGGGTGAAATTTATTTTTTTGGAGAGGTTTTTTGCTATAGGGTGTGTGCGCTCGCCAGACAGAGAGACAGAGAGATAGAAAGCAAGAAATCAGCCCCCAGGGGGGATAACCATGCAACAATCCCTTCTCCTCCATTCTCCTCTCAGGATCTTGGGCACGCATGCACACACACCCCGTGTGAGTTTAAGCCACCAGGTCCGGGACTCGAACCGTGGTCAACTATGTGGGAGTCTAGTGACATAGCCATTACGCTAACTGCTGGTCCCAAAATTTTCTTTTTAAAATAGCTGTGTTTTGTGTGTTGAGTCGTTCTCAGTATCAACAAGGATTGGCATACTTAACTGCCAGACCCTGTCCAAATGCTGAGAATACAGAGATGCCCAAGGTGGACAACCCCCCTGAGTCTATCCTGAGTCACTTGTTTTCCAAAAAGAAATTCACAGGAATGTCTTTGGGGACAAAGAAATGATTTTCCCATTTTCAGTATTCTTTCTCTACATGTCCTAATAGACTGAATCCTCTTGTTCTTGGGGGAAAGATTACCCCTTGTTTGCCCCTGTTTTGCTCATTTCCCCCATTCAGGTCAGGGAACCTGAGGTAGGGACAGGGGAATTCACCTCCTACCTGCATTCCTTAGAGAAAGTCCATGGCAACACATTCTAATTCACAGGAATATTGAGGAGAAAACGGCTGCAGAGATGAGCAGCTCCTCATACCTGCAGGCGCCTTGTTCATCCCGGTTACTGGTTTATTAGGCAGGAATGAATGGATGCACTCATAAAGGAATGACACGGCTTTCCAGAAAGCAGACAATGGCAAAATGCATCCTGAATCTGACGGTTTGAGAATGCGTCAAAAATAATTTATATTTCTATAAATGATTATATAATTTCTTGTTCGGTTTGCTTGGAAATTGCCACTCTGCAGAGGCTGGAAGTACTGTAGATCTTAGATCAAAATGAGCGATCACGTGTTATATAACTTCATTGTTTGTGGTTTTCACTTACATTATCTCCTTTATGTTTTGGGATTATATGATCTAATCTAAACCCATAAACATCCAGCTCGCTTGATACTTTATGTGACCTTATTCAACTCACTTTATGTGACATATTGGCAGACTCCAAGAAGCCTGCAAGAGGGTAGAACAGTGGTGAATTCAAATGGTTTCCTACCCTGCTTCCTCCTGCTTGACACCTGGGCAGCTTTATGCTGGCAATAAAAATCTACTTCTTTTCTGAAGTGGGGGATAGCTTGATAACCAACTGGGCGCATGTGTTCTTGCGTCTTTTGTTTGTTTAATCCAAATATTGACACATTCTTTCTTAAATATTTAAGATGCCTGGTAGAGTGCCAAACCGTATTACTCAAATTCTTAAATCAATGGTTAAAGAGTTTTAATCTTGTCTTTCAAACGGCACTCTAAATGTGCAGCCCATAAGAATGGCTGCCAGGCCTATTGTCAACATGAGTCGTAGAGCTAAAAAACAAAACAAAACAAAACTTTCAACCAAAATCGAGTTTATTCTTGTCTGATGTTGATTCCCAGTAGATTTGCTTAGTCTCTTTTGTTACTTAACATGTGGCTTATAATATAAAATTATCCTGAAGTCAACTGTTTTATTTTTGAATGTATTTACTTATCACCTGATAAGGAATTATAGGAATTTAGTACTGGAATAGATGTAGGCAGACTATGGCTTACCTCAGGCTTAAAATTAGGAGGTCTAAAGAGATCAGGTAACTTCCCTGAAATTTCAGAGACAGTGATGGTGCTGAGGATGAAACCCAGTATTCTTGACCCCTACCCAGGGGTTCTTCTCCACCACCATGGCAATGCCCACTGCCAGCCATGACCACAACACTCCTTTTGAGGAAAGAAGCCTCAGACTGTACTGTCAGAGCTGGGGCAGCAGATGAAGGCTGCCTGCAGAAATGGCCGCTGAACTCCTGGGTGCCCACTGAGAGTGCTTTCCGTAACTGTGGACTAGTTAACAAAAAGAGAACATTTCCCTTTCCTCCCTGAAATGTAAAGTTCATTCACTCTGGTGTAGAGACAGATAGTTTCTTTTCTTTTCTTCTTATTTTATTTACATTTTATCACTGTACATCTTTGTAGCATACAAAATGACTCTTCCCAGTATGAATACACTGCATGTTAGTCCAGTCAAAGATATTACCGTACACATTATCCTGAACACATAATTTTACACTTTTGTGTCTGTTGAATGTTTTTCTTTTCTTTTTAAACATTTTTCCTCTGATTCCCTCTCTCCTGCCCCCTGACTGCCCACTCTCCTCCCACACTGGTATCTCCTCCCACTCTAGTATCCACAGTTGTTTTCTATGCCTTTATACCTTTAAAGTTTATTTCAGAAGTATTTTCCAAGACCAGCCTACAGCATTATGGTCACATTGCCGGACTCTAAGTAGTTGACTACAGTTTGAGTCCTAGACCCAGCAACTTAAAACTCATGCTAGTCAGTGAGCATGCGCACCTAAAATCCCAAGAGGAGAATAGAGGAGAAGGGATTGAGGCATGGCCATCCCCCCGGGGGGAGGTGAGTCCTCACTTTCCATCTCTCTACCTCTCTCTGTCTCTTTTCCTCACTTTCCATCTCTCTACCTCTCTCTGTGTCTTTTTTGGAAACACATGTGCCCTATAGCAAAAATCTCTAAAAAAAAAAAAAAGAAGAAGAAAAAAAGTATTTTCCATAGCCATCATCATTAGTAGTAGTAATAACAATATTTCACATTTTAAGATTACCTTGTCAAAGCCCTTTCACATACACTTTTATCTTTAAGTGGCAAGTATTAGAGTTTTCATGTTACTGGAACTTGAAGCCTAGTGTGTGTGTGTTTTTTTTTTTTGGAGAGGTTTTTGCTATAGGGCGCGCGCGCTCGCCAGACAG
>NW_006159814.1:1041082-1054586 GCF_000334495.1 Tupaia belangeri chinensis | reverse complement strand
CACCGGGTCCGGGACTCAAACCGCGGTAGACTACATGGGAGTCCAGTGGCATAGCCATTAGGCTAACTGCTGGTCCCAAGCCTAGTGTGTTGTTTGCAAAAGCCTGCATACCCAGTAGGTATATAGGTAGGAGGGATAAGCTCACTAGGACCCCAGCATTTTAATTTGTCTCCTTTACCCAGTCATTTATTTTACAATTTCCAACATTGAGATATCAACTAATTCTGTAGCCATCAGGAAAGAATTTAAATCTTCTCTGATTTATGTTGTAAAATATCTTGGACTATTTCATTTCTTCTAGTTACACTCTTTGGCTTCTGGCTTTCAAAAGTTCTCACCAAAAGGACAGTCTATGGGTCCAGATGGTGGTACAGCAGTAGAACATGAGGCTCCACCAGACAGACCCATGTGGGAAGGTTGCCAGTTTATACCTGGAGTACTTTGAGCCCACCTGTGCTCATGAGCTGGGCTGGCTGGAGCTGGGGGTGGGCTGCAGTGTCAAGACCCTGTCAGTCAAGACCATGTGGGGTCGCTCTGTCTCTTACTCCTGTCTCTGTCTCTCTCACTCATGGAACAAATGAATAATTTTTTTTTTTTTTTTTTTTTTTGACAGTTCATGGCTGGGTTCCTGTCTAGAGGGCTCCTATAGGAGATGTCTGCCATGTAGCCAATTCGGCTTCAGAGGCCATGCTGCAATGGTCCTTGAACTCCCAGAGACATTTGTGCTTGAAAAACCTCCAAACACCACTAAGGCACCTGCCTCAGATTTTCTAATGAGCATTTCTAAGTCCCCAAATCTGTAGGTTTCCAAAAGTTTCTCTTAAGATCTCAGAGACTAATGGCTACAAAGATTTGGCTGGGCTAATTTCCTCAGGGCATGACCTCTTTTCTTTAAGAGAATTCTATACCCACAAATCATGGATGAAGCAAGGAAGTATTTTTATTCCTGTGGCCCGCATTCCCTTTTTTCTCTTGAGTCGTCCTACCAAAGACTTCAGGATTACCTCTCTTGCCTGCTCCTCGCCTCGAATGTAAACAAATCATAAATTCTGCAGTAAAACAGTGCAAAGGTTTTAAAGACTGTGTTTACAACCAGCCTTGATCTCTAAAAACTGAACTTTACTCAAGATAGAGAAAGATCTGAGGAAGAAAGAAAAGAGAAAGAATACTTGCACAGCACAGATCTCTCTTTTTACCTCATCGTCCTCCAACTGGAAAGATACCCATTCCTTGCATTCAGACCCAATGCTCTCACCTATCGACAGCTGCCACACAAATTAGTGATGGTTGGGTGTTTATATGGGAGTGGCGCCCACAAAACCTGTTCCTCATGATGATCAGCAGGCTAAGTGTTTCAAATCTACAGGATGGCTTCTGCGGACAGGAGAGAATATTCTGAGCCTCAAACGTGACTGTCCTTTTGGGAAATCTTTCTATATACTCAAAGGCCCTCTGAGGACCAGGGATGACTCCTGAGAGGCTGGACACTGAAGGCTCATGACTCCAACAGGGTTTCTGTTACTATATACACAGACCAGAAATTTGGATGCAGAGTAGCCATGGGAGGTGACTCACCATTGGGTCCATTTGCTGAAACCTCCAAGTCAGCCTTTTCTGCTTCTATTCTTGGTTAAAAAATAAATCTTCGTAGAGGCCAGGTGGTGCAGTAGTAGCACAATGCTCTGCCGTGCTGGAAACCATAGGGAAGATCAGGATTTGGGTCCCAGAGTGACCCTTACACACTGAGTGTGTGCTTGTGCCCGTGATCTTGGTTGACTAAAAGGCTTCTGTGGTGTGAGACCCTATCGAAGGTGCTTATCTTTCTTTCTCCTCTGCTTGTCTCTGTCTTTCTCTCATGAAAGAAAAAAGAAAGAATGAACAAATGAAAGAAAGAGAAAGAAAGAAAATCTTCATGGACAGGTAAATAGAGGGTATTAGAAGTCCCTGGAAGGCCAGCAGGTGGCATGGAGGTAAGAAATGAAAGAAAGAGAAAGAAAGAAAATCTTCATAGACAGGTAAATAGAGGGTATTAGAAGTCACTGGAAGGTCAGCAGGTGGCATGGAGGTAAGAGGGCTGGATCACAAATGTCCAACTTTGTGGTTCGAGTCTCAGATCTCATGGCTTGGAAATCACACTGGGCATGTGTGCATGAACACCTAAAATTCCAAGAGGAGAATGGAGGAGAAGGAATTTGCACTGTGGTCGTTCCCTCCTGGGGGATGACTTCTCACTTTCTCTCTTTCTCTCTCTAGTCATTCTTCAGCAAGCACATGCCTTATAACAACAAAAAATGTCCTTGGAAAGAAGAAGGGGCTAGACCTCAGAATCTGGGAGTGGCTCCCCATTTAGACTCCTTGGGAATGTACCATCAATTAAAAAAAAATTAAGATAGTTCCTCATGACCACCTCAATAATCTATCTAGGCAACAGGTAAATAAGGTAAATAACATTGACCTTTCCCTTTGTTTTGTTTGTTTCTTTAATTTTATTTTATTTTAATTTCTTTTATCAATTTTTTTGGAGAGGTTTTTGCTATAGGGCAGGTGCGCTCGCTAGACAGACAGAGAGAGACAGAGAGACAGAAAGCGAGAAATCACCCCCCACCCCCAGGGGGGATGGCCATGCCACAATCCCTTCTCCTCCATTTTCCTCTCGGAATCTTGGGCACACACGCACACACGCCCAGTGTGAGTTTAAGCCACCGGGTCTGAGACTCGAACTGTGGTTGACTACGTGAGAGTCCAGCAACATAGCCATTACGCTAACTGCTGGTCCCTCTTTAATTTTAATTTCTTTTGTACATTCAGTCACATATGTCACTTAGCTTTCAATGAGCAGCAAGTGACTGGAAGAGCTGGGTCTGCTGACTCCCTACTTCCACTCCAGAGTCTTCCACACTAATACCAATGACCCCATTCCTGCACTCGCTCCAGCATCCCTGTTCCACCCAGGACTATACAGTTGTGATTAGTTAGGTATGTTCTTTGGATTCTATTTGCCTTTATTTCTCGTGTGTGTTTGTCTTGTCTCCTGAGTCCCAGGACAGACAGAATCATATCTAATAGTTCAAGAAAGGAATGACTTCGCCTTGTCATTGACTGAAATCTGAGTCCAGAAGTCTCTGTGCTTTGGATGGCAAGACAGGGATGGGCTGGCATGAGAGTCTGCTATGTGTCAGGTGCTGGCTGAGAACTGTGGTTGAGCCCAAAGGAGGATTCATTACCCTCTTTGGTCTCTATCAGCCCCTCCTAATTGTCTCCTGAGTCCCAGGACAGACAGAATCATATCTAATAGTTCAAGAAAGGAATGACTTCGCCTTGTCATTGACTGAAATCTGAGTCCAGAAGTCTCTGTGCTTTGGATGGCAAGACAGGGATGGGCTGGCATGAGAGTCTGCTATGTGTCATGTATCTTTTGATCTGGACCATTGTTTTTTCCAATTCTATGTGAATTTTATTCTCAGGGAGTGTTATTTTTACTAAACTTGCCTCAAAAGTATACTTGCTGTATAAACATTCCTTTAAGTCAAGGTCCCTGGTTGTTCCCTTTTGATCATATCTTGTCCCATATAGAAATTCTCGAACTATCACTGGCTCTGGCTGTGTGGGTTACAGTCAAGAAAGCTGGCAAGGTCAATACTGGTCAATGCTGAAACCCTACCACAAGGCCAGCCATCATCAGAAACAGACATTTTATTTCAAATGCAGTAAATTTCAGAGTGTAATAAGTAGGTTGATATTGATAAATACTTGTTTTAAAAGTGGATGGAGGTGATTTTGCAGTGTACAATCTGCCCAGTACAGAGTAAATAAATAACACCCAGCGAGTTACAAATTGGTTTAAACAGTGGGTGTCTCTGGGTATGGAGATTATAAATGTGCTTATGATCCCTTTTATTCCATGCAACAATCCTGACCTCTAATTGCATCGGTGGTTTAGATTGTTTTTAACCAGAAATGTCAAGTGACACACTCAGGAGTGAAAGTTAAGCATACAGTATTTGAAAATGCACAAATGCACCATTTAAACAGCAAAATCATTGTGAGTTTTGTAGCTTTCCCCATGTGGTCTGCACCTGCATGACTTCAGTGTTGTCTGTGAGTGATCTTTCCTAACTTTAATAATGGCCCACGATACAGATGTCCATTTTACACGTAGGAAAACGGAGGCTCAGAAGGGTGGAAATGTGCCCAAGAGCACAACGCTATAGGGCCACAGTAGTATCTGCGTCCAGGCTCACCTGACAGCAAAGCACATCCTCCTTCTGCTGCACCGTAATCACCAGAGAGGGGAGGGTGTGGCATGTGAGGAAACAAGGAGGAAGTATAGTTCAGATATATATATATTTTTAAAGAATTACTTTGTTTAGCTTTATTTATTTATTTATTTTAATTTGACCAGAGAGGTACAGAGCGAGAGAGAGGGAGAGAGAGAGAGTGAGTGAGAAAGCAAGCTGCCAGGTACATGGTCAGCCATGTGGGAGTCCAGCACCCTTAACCACCACGCCATCTGCCGGTCCCCATAGTTCAGATATGTTTTAATCCATTGATCTTAAAGTGAGATGAGGGAGAGAAGGTCATAAATGTTTTATTGCATTCTTTTCTTTATCTCCCATTCCCTTGACTTGTCATTTTCCCCATTCCAAGTCCTTTCTTGGTCATCCCAAGGTCTGGCAAGATAATGTATTTTAAAAATAATTGATTTCTAACTAATAAGTCAGAAGAGCCTTATATCCCTTTCATCTAGATTCACCAATTGGTAATATTTTATACTTTCAAGCTCTGTCTCTTGTCCTTTCTCTCTCACTCTATATATGTGAGGGGACTTCAGAAAGCTCACAGAAAAGTGGAATTAAAGTGTGAGTTTGTTTTAGTGCAAAAAAATTAAAATCCATGCGTAGTTTTTGTTTTCTTTTCTTTTAGAAAGTTTTTTTGCTGTAGGATGTGTGCTCTCACTGGAGAGACAGAGACAGAAAGTGAGAAATCACCCCTCCCCACCCCCCCAGGGAGGATGACAACACTGCAATCTCTTCTCTTCCATTCTCCTCTTGGGATTTTGGGCATGCTCACACGTGTGCCCGGTGTGAGTTTTAAGTTGCCGGATTCGGGACTCGAACTGTGGTTGACAATGTGGGAGCCAGTGATGTAACTGTTATGCCATCTACTGGTCACCATGCTTGGTTTTATCATAATACACATTTCTGTAAAATTTTTTTAAAAGTTTTTTATTTATTTTTTTGAGAGAGTTTTGCTGTAGGGCACATGCACGCCCCAGAGAAAGAGAGAGACAGAAAGCAAGAAATCACTCCCCACCCCCTTCAGGGAAGATGGTTACACCACAATCTCTTCTCCTCCATTCTCCTCTCAGGATTTTGGGTACACACACACATGTGTACAGCATGAGTTTCAAGCTACCAGGTCTGGAAGTTGCAGTCAGTCATGTGAGAGTCCAATGCATTAACCGCTATGCCACCTGTTAGCCCCTCTGTGAGCTTTTTGAAGGCCCCCCTCATAATAGTTTAATTATGCATATTGTGTATGTATAAATAAAACAATTTTTTTCTGAACTATTGGACCTGTACCTGTTTCTACATATTAATCTAAAGCTGTGAGTTCACACTGACATATTCTAATCAAACACTTGAAATTTCTTGGGACCAGCAGTTAGCGTAATGGCTATGTACACGTGATTACTCACCCTGACCTCAATTTTCTCATCCATATAGTGGGCAAAAGCATAGTAAAAAGTCACAGAGTTGTGGGGCCAGCAAGTGGTGTGGTGGATAAGGGTGCTGGATTCCCACATGGCGGACCCTGGTCCAAGTCCTGGACCTGGTGGCTTGTTTTCTTGCTTTCCCCTTCTCTCTCTCTATGGTGGTCAAAAAAAAAAAATAAATAAATAAAAAAAAAAGAAAAAAAGAAATTTCTTTGCAGCCTTCTCTCTTTTTCTGATGATGAGAAACCTGCTCCCATGACTTTCAATCTACTTATTTGCTTACCCCACTGTGTGTCCTTAATCTCTCTCCCACGCCATCTGCCTCCTTGGTCGGCTGCCTCTTTGTTCCCCTATTTTCCCCTCACTGCGTCCTGCTTGGACACTGGGTATGCCCCCGCCCCTGCAGTTTCTCACTCTCTCACTCTGTCCTCAAGGCTCACCACTGCCTCCCCCCCTCCCCCCACCTGTACTTGCTGCTTCCTCAGCCACTTGGCAGGTCACTGCTTCTTCACAGGGAAGAGAAGGCCTCAGGTCCTAATCTCTATACCCACAATTTGTGTTCCAAACAAAATATGTGATGAAGGCAGCAAGCTAGACAAATAACATAAAGCTTCACTTTCCTTTTTTTCGATGAGCAGGGCTCAGTATGTCTGAGAATAGCCCTGGGATGTTTAAGTATATTAGTAATGGAAGCCAGGTAGCAGGGCAGTAGTAACACAACTGGGTCTAGGTTTGTGTCCAGGAACCTCCCTGAGCATACTGGGCATGTGAGTGTGCCTGCTTACAACCCTGGGCTGGCTGAAACTCAGGAAGACTCTGGCATGAAGACACTGTGGGGCTACCTCTCTCTCTCTCTTTTTCTTTCTCTGTCTCTGTGTCTCCCTTTCTCATGGAAGAAAGGGAATAAAAGCATTAATAGACACATAATGAACTTGTGCATTAAACTACTTGCCAAATAATGAAGTAAATAAAGCATAACTAAAAAATTAATGTATTTTAGGAAGAACTTAAGTTTTTAAAAATGTATATCTGTCGGGACCAGCAGTTGGTGTAATGGCTATGTCACTGAACTCCATGTAGTTGTCTGTGGTTCAAGTCCCAGACCCAATGGCTTAAACTCATGCTGGGCACGTGTGTGTGCGTGCCCAAGATCTGGAGAGGAGAATGGAGGAGAAGGGATTGCAGTGTGGCCGTTCCCCCAGGGGGTGATTTCTCACTTTCTGTCTCTCTGTCTCTCGCTGTCTTTCTGGCAAGCACACCTGCCCTATAGCAAGACCTCTCCCCCCCAAAAAAAATATGCATCTGTGTAGTATTAGTTCATAAGACCCATAATTTATTTGAATTTGACTTTATAAATTAGATGCCATTTCCTAACAGTCAGAAAAGCTCAATGTTTTTCTCACTTTTATAAGTGTACGAAGAACATTTCTATAAAAATTCCCACCCAGTCTATTTGGGAGGGCAAAGAGCAAGAAGGTAAAACTCATATATGAGGAAAAATGTGGAAGTTACAAGTTATAAAATTTAAATAAAGTCGACCGTAGAGACCTCAGGCCTATTTTCTACCTTTGCCTTTTAGGAAAGTGGGGGAACTATGGTAGAAATCTATGCTCTTAAAACTGTTTCTAATACTCCCTCATTCCTCACTAGATTCCTTAATATTTTAATAAAATACATTATTTGGCTTTGCAGTCTGCTTAGAACTTTCTGGCTATTTTAGAGGTTCTCAATCAGTAAAGAATTTTGGGCAAGCACCTTCAAGGTTCTGGGGGTGCACAGGAGGGCATCAGAGTCTAGAATCGTGGACAAACATACACCCAGAGGGAGAAGGCACGCCTGGTCCCTGTTGTGTCTTCAGGCAAATCCATTTCTCACAGTCTCAGTTTCTTAATCGATAAAATATTGCTTTTTGGGCCAGCCTGTGTGTGGTGCTTAAGGCAGCTGGAGCCCACATGGCCCACTGCACAGTTTGAGTCCCAGACCTGGCAGTTGAGAAACATGCCAGGTGCATGTATGTGCATCCTGAAACCCTGAAAGGAGAGTGAAATGGAGGAGAAGGAATTGTGTCATGACAAGGCCCATGGGTAGTGCTTTCTCACTCTTCCCCCATTGCCCTCTGGAAAAATCAAAAAATCAAATGAAATGAAATAGTGTTTGTTCCAAGGAAGCTGAGAGAGAGAGAGAGAGAGAGAGAGAGAGAGAGAGAGATTGAGAGGAGAACGGGCACAGCGTTTGCATATAGTAAGGGGCCAGCAAGTAGTAGTTGTGATTATGAGTGAAGTTTAATACCTGCCCTTGACTCGTGTTGCCCATAATCCAGGTTAGTCAGTGAGATGTAGGAGGGGACTTCAAAAGACTTGGGGAAAATGAACTTAAAGTGGGATGTCATTTTGGGGCACAAATTTCTTGTCACTCAGGCTTAGTATATATTCATAATGCACGGTTTCCATGAAATTTTTTTAAAAAAGATTATTTCTTCCATGAGTGAGAGAGATAGAAAAAGAGAGATAGAGAGAGACAATAATCCCAATAAGGTCTTTTTTTTTTTTTTTTTTTTTTTTTTTTTGGGGGTTTTTTTTTAGGGGTTTGTGCTTTATCACCAGATAGACAGAGAGACAGAGAGACAGAAAGCGAGAAATCATCCCCCGGGGGAACGGCAGGGGGGATGGTAATGCTGCAATCCCTTCTCTTCTGTCCTCCTCTCAGGATCTTGGTCACGCATGCACACATGCCCTGAGTGAGTTTTAAGCCACTGGGTCCGGGATGCGAACTGCGGTTGACTACATGGGAGTCCAGTGACATAGCCATTACGCTAACTGCTGGTCCCCCAATAAGGTCTTAACATGTTGACCCATCCCAGACTCAGCCAGCCCCAGATCATGAGCACAAATGTGCCCCGTGCACTCAGGAGCTCTCTGGATGTGAACCTGGAGCCGTCCCATGTGGCTCAGCCTCACAGAAAGTCACGTTTGACCACTGCACCACATCTGGCTCTTCCATGAACTTTCCAAGACCCCACCTAAGTGCACAAGAAGTTAAGTCACTACCCTGTTGGCTTGTATCTCCTAATGTTGTCACGGCTCCCAATGCACAAAGAAACTTGGATACTTTAGAAAATTTTTAAAAAGGGGGCCAGCCGGTGGGGTGGTGGTTGGGGGTTCTGGACTCCCACATGGCCCATTACTGTTCCAATACTGAACCTGGTAGCTTGCTTGCTCACTTTCTCTCTCTCTGTGTATGTTTCTCTATGGTCAAATTAAAAATAAATGAATAAATAAATAAATAAATAAATAAATAAATAAATAAATACAGTTACATCTTTAAAAAATAAAAAAAAAGAAAAGAAAAAATACCAATATATTACTTGCCTTTATGGTATACTCAGGGTGTTCTTCTAGCCCCCACCTCACCTGTCTTCCCCAGGACCAGGTTGTCAGAGGACTCGTGTGCCAGTGATTTATTAAAGAGACAGGTAAAGGAGCAGGAGAAGCAGGACAAGAAGGAGAGGCCATCAAGCAGGGCGATTTCACAATCAATATCCCCAGAGGGTAGCTCCAGCTTGATTTTGCAGAAGAGTCCTGAAATGTAAGTGATGTCTCGGAATTACTGGGACACTGTCGCCAGACCTGCCCTGGGGGAGGAATTCCCAGACCCTTTGGCTCTCTCCTTGGGCAGAGTGACTCCATAGCTGAGGTACCCCTGAGCAGAGCCTGGGGTGCTGGCTGTAGGAATCGAAGGCACATTAAAGCTGGGGGTTGGGAGAGAAGCACCAACATTTTTGCTACTGGACCCTACTTTAGAGCTCAGGGTTACGGAGTACTGATGTGACCGGAGTAGTTGGCAACACTTGCTGCCTGTCTCTCCTCATTCCCTCTCCTCTCCATGGTTGTCTCCTGTCAACACGAGGCAATGAGCAAGCCCTACTGGCTCTGACTCTGACTCCCCTTCTCTCCGTCAAGCTGCATTTCACTTCTGTGCAAAATATGACTCCTGTACTGCTAGCCCACTTCTCTTCCTGCTTCTTAAGCCCTGAGTCCTTCGCATTCTACTTACAATCAGCAAGTATGAGTCATGGAAATCACAGGAAGAGAAGAGTCATCTTTCCAAGGATGGTGTGCCATGAATTACCAAAGAAGTGGTCAATGCGGGCCAGCCGTGGGGATGCACAGGGGTAACACAATGCACTGTGATGCTGGGCCCACGTGGGATCCAGGATTTGCATCCCAAGGTCTCCCTTTACATGAGGTCTCCTTGTACACACTGGGCTCACGCATGTGTCTGTGATCCTGGCGAGCTGGGGTCTAGGGTCAATTGTGGCATAAAGATCCTTTTGGAAGTCCAATGCGCTATCCATTGCGTGACAGAGCCACCTCATAAAGACCCTTTTGGGAATGCCCATTTTTTTTTCTCTTCTTTGAAATAAATATATAAATAAATAAACTTAAAAATAAGGGAGTTGGGGCCTGTAGCCTAGTGGTTAAGGGAGCTGGATCCCACGTAGCCAAACATAGTTATGAGCCCAGTGGCTACAAAAACACACGGAGACATGTGTGTGCGTACACAAAATCCCAAAAGATGGAGGAGGGGATTGCGGCATGACTACACCCCCTTGGTGGACGCTCTCTCCCTCTCTCTTTCTCCCTCTATGAATCTCTGTCTCTCTGGCCAGTGAATGTGCCCTCTGGCTTCTAAAAAGAAGTCAACATGAGAGTAGGTCTAATAGTGCAGAAGAGGGCGCTGTGTCAGGTGATGTGGTTAGAAAACTAAGAAAGCTGTTGAGCCCCAGGCAAGCCTTGCTTGCAGGCTCCAGACTGATGGATGAGAGGGGCAGATTTTCAAGCAAGTGCAATGGTATGGCAGAGTGCAAGGTGTTTGCAGTGAAGCATGAATCATCCCATTCTTCAGTGGTGACCAGCGAGGAAAGGAGGGAGGAGTAGGTGAAGACAGGCTTAGCAGTGGCCCAGTCCCCAGAGCCTGAGTGAAAGTAAGTGCGGTGGGAGCAGAAAGGATCCTATGCTGAGACTCTTGAAAATGGAACAATTTTAGGGACATGTTAGAGTTATTTTAGGAGCTGTACGTTAGACTTCCAGATAAATTGTAGATTTATACATAAACTTGTGACTTAGTCCAGAAGAGGAGAATGATCGACAGAACTACTATCTGTGGTTTGAAGAAAGTAGAATTGGAAACAAACATTAAGGCCAGCCAGGTAGCATGGTGGTTAAGGCAGTTGGATCCCATATGGCTGTCTGCAAGATTTGAGTTCTGAACTCAATGACTTGAGAAACACGCTAGGTGCGTGTAAGCCCAAAATCCTGAGAGGAGAATGGAGAAGGACTGTGGAATGATCATTCCCCCGGGGTAGTACTTTCTCACTTTCTCTTTCTCTCTCTGGTGAGCACACGCGGTCTGTAGCAAATTTTTAAAAAATCAACAAAACAAAGCAAGTATTCCACCAAATTATACTAATCTTAGATTTTTTAAAAAGTAAGCTGCAATGAATGTTACCCTGACACATTCAAGAGACAAAAGAGGGTGGGAACCGGGAACCAGCAGTTAGCGTAATGGCTATGTCACTGGACTCCCATGTAGTCGACCACGGTTCAAGTCCCGGACCCAGTGGCTTAAAACTCACACCGGGCATGTGTGCGTGCATGCCCAAGATCCCAAGAGGAGAATGGAGGAGAAGGGATTGCGGTGTGACTGTCCCCCCTGGGGAGTGATTTCTCGCTTTCTGTCTCTATGTCCCTCTCTGTCTGTCTGGTGAGCGCACGTGCCCCATAGCAAAAACCTCTCAAAAAAAAAAAAAAAGGGTGGGAATTGCTAGTCCTTGTGCAGAGGAGGTCCTTAACAAATAATTCTCGAGTGATAAAATAACTTAGTGCCAATAGTGCAGTAGTTTGATTTTAGTCCTATGTTGATAGTGTTTTATGCAGGATGGGGCCCTCTGGGTGGGGTGTTGAAAGGATCTGACTGTTGAGAGGGTAAGAGAGGGGTTGTGTTCTGGTGTATGAGGGGGTGTTTTTGTGGGTTTCTGAGAGCACTAGCTCCCCAGTAAATGGTGTTCTACAATGTGAATCTTGTGTAAGCGTGTTGAAGAAAATAAAATCCCTGGCTTCCCAGTTTCCTTCCTTTGTTCCTTCTTTCCTTCTTGCCAAAGGGCACATGTGCTTGTGAGAGACGGAGAAAGGGGGGAAGTACCCCCAAATGGGGTGTGAAAATGCTGCAATCCTTCTTTCTTCCATTTCTCCATTTCATCAGGATTCTTTTCTTTTTTTTCTTTTTTTTTTTCATTTTAAACAAGAAGTTTATTTAAACAACAAGATTTTGATGCTTGACTTGAAGGGAAAACTAGGATTCCTTTTTTTCTTTAAGAGTAATTTACCCCTACTTAACAGCTACGTACAAAAAAGTTATGAAATTGTCCTTGGTTTTACAATGATAAATGAAAAACAGTAAAATTCTCCAATCAAACAAGATATGCAAGGGTTTTTATGTTGTTGGTTTTTTTTTTTTTTTCTTTTTCTTTTTGTTAAAACAGTGAGAGCAAAATACCTTACTGGAATATAAAGATAAGAGCTGAATGAGCTGCCACTGATGGAGAAAGGGGGTATTTTCACAGAATCGGCATTTTTCCCCATCACATCTCCATTTGATGTCAATCAAAACATACCATTGGCCATTTAGTTAAAAAAAAAATGCAATATGCTTGTGCACATACACCAGTTACTTTATGTACAATAAAGGAATGGGGAAGGGAAAATGAAAGAATAGAGAAAAGTACTGTGGTAGTCAGGATGTGGTGAAACCAAATTGTGGTTTTCTAATTTTTAGTAGACGCCTCCTGTCTGCTGTTGGAACACATCAATTGTATCTTCATCCTCCATTTCCAACTGTGCAGGTGTGTCTGTTTCGTTGATTGGCTGCTCATCCAATCGGAATCTGATCTGCCTCATTGACAAACCCTGTCGTTCACAATAGGCTTTCATTAGTTACTAAATGGTGTATGCCTCTTAATCTTAAACTGCACCACAGAACCATCCTGCCCTGCCACCTTCGAATTAATATGATCGTTGTTCTCAGTCTTGACTCCTTCCTTGGTTTTCGTTGGCCATGGCAAGCGCTGGAGTCTCTTCAGCTGCTGCTTCACAAAAGAGGTACGAGCCAGGATTCTTTTCTTTTTTAAGTGAGATTTTTGCTATAGGGCGCATGTGCTTGCCAGAAACAGAGAGAAAGAGAGACAGAAAGTGAGAAATCACTCCCCAGGGGGAGGCTATGCTGTAATCCCTTCTCCTCCGTTCACCTCTTGGGATTTTGGGCACACATGCACATGTGTCCGGTATGTTTCAAGCCTCCAGGTTGGGGGCTTGAACCAGGGAATCCAGCATCTTAACCACGACACCACCTGATGGCCCCTCACCAGGATTTTAAACATGCATGCAAATGTTTCCAGAGTTTCAAGCCTCCAAGACTGGAATTCAAACCATGGTAGACCATGTGGGATCTGGCTTCCAATACACAGCACCTAACCACCATGTTACAGGGCCAGCCCTGAATGCCCAAATTGTCTTAAACTTTTAGTCTTATTGACACAGTCTAATTTAATGAGGAAGTCTTATATTTTCCAAACTAAAATAGAAAATTGAGCAGGTAGTTTGCATGTACAGTACAAAAACACAATGCATGAAAAGCATAACACCGTGTTAAGGAAATTTTCCCCTTGCCCCTTCTCTTAGCCTCCCATTTTCCCTCTGCCAAGGAAACCGTAGATGCCAATAACATATACAT
>NW_006159814.1:1031086-1041072 GCF_000334495.1 Tupaia belangeri chinensis | reverse complement strand
TAATAACATATACATACACGCTTTCAGAGATTATCTATGCAAATTTCCCACCCAAATGTTTGCATAACATAGATGTTATTTTGTTCCTTGCTTTTCTGCCTAACACTGTGTCTTAGAGATTCTTACTGATCAGCACATATAGAGCTATCTCATTTTTTTCTTCTATTAGTTCCTAAACAATCAGTTTATAAAGCTTTTAAAATAATACAGAAACATACGGAATGAAAAAGGGAAAACCCTATCACTGTTCTTCCGCAATTTTTTTTTTGTATCAACATAGGCACACAGACATGAAGTATTTTTAATAGCATTTTTAAAAGTTTATTTATTTCTTCTGAAAGAGAGAAAGAATGAGAGAGAGAGAAAGAGACTCCAACAAGGTCTTCATGCCTTGACCACCCCAAGCTTCAGTCAGCCAGAATGACAGGCAAGTGGATACACCTACCGTGCATAGGGAGCCCTGGGGTGCAAACTCAGGACGTTCCCATGTGACCTCAGCATCGCGGTGTGCCGCATCCCTGCTGTGTCATTGCAGCCAGGCTTTTTTGTATTCCTTTTTAAAAAGTTTCTTAATTTATGTTTTCCATGAGAGAGAGGGACAGAGGATACTCGGAGTGTTTTTAGAAACGTAAATGTTCAATGTATATATTATTTGTGACTTTTTTACTTTAAATATGTGATTTATAACTCTTTATTTTTGAAGATATAATATAGCTTATCCCTTTAGCTTTTCTTATTAATAAATGAGAAATTCATGAAATTTGGGGGCTGGATAATACATATACTGGGTGAAAAATGTAAAAGCTGTACAGGTGCACAGTGAGAAGAAAGTCTCCATCTGTCTCTGGTCCTCCAGCATCTTGTTCTCCTTTCAGATCCAGCCACTATTACTACTTGTTCTGTATTCTTATAGAGATGGTTCTATGCATTTACAAACATATATTTAAAAAAAGTCCTGGGGCCAGTAGGTGGTATGGTGGTTGAGGTGCTGGATTCCTACATGGCTGACCATGGTTCAAGTCCTGGACCTGGTGGTTTGCTTTCTCACTTTCTCTCTTTCTCTCTATCTCTGTCTCTCTCTGGAGAGCATGCATGCTCTATAACAAATTAAAAAATAATTATAATAAATAAAATAAAAAAGTCGTTAAAAAATACCTATCATTTTATAGACAAAAATTATCTATAAACATGGTAACGTGCTCTCTGTGTTTTTCTGCCCCAACTTCTGTTTTCTTTACATAGAGTAATCATAAATATTTTCCACATTCATATGTATACAGATGTCTCATCTTTAAAATATCCACATAATATTGTATTCCTTAACATAAATCTACGATAATTTTTATATGATCTTTTTGTCAATTATTTTACCTGTATGCCTGGGTAAATTTCTAGATTACAGAGATAGTTCACCTCCCCTGTTCCTTTGTCTTTTCTTATCAGTACATCCGTTCACTCATTCACTCACCTGTTTGTTTATTTAGTAATTTGTTCAACTCTGAAGCTTGTCATGTGCTACGTATCATCTTAACTTCTTGATTCTTTTAATCATTAAAAAAAAAAACATAGTATTATTTTGCACATAGTCAAAGACTTGGTCAACTGGATGCAAATGTTAAATATTTCATTCCTGTCTATTCTCAACTTTTTACTTGAACCACCGTAAGCTAACCCAATCAGCAGGGAGGGTATGAAACCCTAAGAGAGGACTAATATCTCTGGGTCCCTGGTTTCATCCTCCAACCGTCCTCTGGGGGCCCTGTGATACAGTTCCACCTAAACCCCGTCTCTCTGCCCTGACTGTAAGTGAGTTTGGCCAAGACTGGGAAGCCAGTCGATTGTGTTCCAAGTGCCAGATGAGTAGGAGAGAGGTCTCATCCCAGCCAGCGGTAGGTAAGTATTAGTCACACAGGGGCACAAACAAGTCTCCAGAAACCACACTTAGCCAGCTGTGGCCAGCAGTGTCCCATAGTTGGCTGCCTACAGGCACCTCTGTGCTGCATTAAGAAGGAGTTCCCACTTGTTGCGGCAACAAAGCCAGCTGCTGGGAATTAGGTGGTAAAGATCAGAGAAAGAGGAGGTGGCTGCAGGGACTGAGAGGGAAGGCAGAGCCACTCCCTGCACAAACAATGCCTGTGACTCTCCTCCATGGGAGTTGGCACCAGAAAAGGGGGTGGGTCTGAAGGCAGCTCTCCACACCCTCACCGTGTCTTCAGTGAAAAGAGAGAATCACTGAGGACAGATGGTCCTAATGGTGGAAATGGGAAACCCAGGGGAAGAATGGGAGAAGTGGAAGGGCATCACAGATCTCCAAATGCCCTAGATTCTATCCTCTCTGTTGTCAGAAGGAGGAGGATTTTCCAGCATCTGGACACTAACAATCCCCTCAGAAAACATTAAGTCAGAAATCCCATGTACTATTTCTCATCAAGACCCTGGGGTACAGGGGTGAAAGTTTATTTCTGCCAACCAAAAGAATAAGTTACAAGTATTCCTTTCCTTGCTTTGGGTGTGAAGTTTCCATTTAAATCTAAATACACACTTAATTTAAAAATGTTCAGTCTTCGGGAAGTGAATTATTGTATCCCCTACAAAAAGGCTATTTCCTTAGGATATACTCCCTGAGAGTGAATATATATTCCCAGAGCATTTGTTTCTGTAAATTTTTGCCATAGGGTACGTGTGTGCGCTAGAGAGAGACAGAGAGAGGGAGAAAGTGAGAAATCACCCCCAATTGGGGAGATGGCCATGCTGCAATCCTTTCTCCTTCATTCCCCTCTTGGGATTTTGGGCACACACACATACACACACACACACACACACACACACACACACACACACACTCCTGGTGTGTTTTTCAAGTTGCTGAGTCTGGGACTTGAACTGTGGAGTTGGTCATGTGGGATCCAGCACCTTAACCACTGGCCCTCCCAGAGTATTTTTTAATGAACATTTAAGAAAAGTTTATTAATTTGATTCATGATAGAGAGCATGTGCTTGTGAATGAGAGAGAGAGAGAGAGGAACCCTTAAAGTATCTCATTACCGCACCACCCCTTTCCTCTAGCCCTCCAGCTTTTCAGGGTCTTGGGTATGTGCATGTGCCTGGTGAGTTACAGGTTGCCTGGGATCAGATCCAAATCCACAGTTGGCCCTGTGACTTCCAGCACTAGGGTTCAGTATGCTACCACCTGTGCCACCGAGGCTGGGTCTCTCAAAGCATTGACAGAATAAAGACTGTGCTTTCACTTTGTTTATGCTTCTCCCATCTTTCATTTTCTCTTTTATTTATCGGTTTAATTATCCATTCCATGAACCTTTGTTTAGGGCTTACTATGTGCCAGGCTGAGCTCTCTGTCTTACCTTTCTTTTTCTCACAAGAATCCCTCTAGAACGCAAGCCCCATGCAAGCAGGTGCTTCTGTTCATTGTTTGTGTTCAGTACCCAAAATTGTGCAAGGCACAAACGTATTTGTTTAAACAAATAGATGGGGTAGGAATAGGACTATGTCCTTTTTATAGATGATAAGTGTCTCAGACTCAGGAAATTTAAGATAACAGAGTTCTTAAGAGCCAAAGTTGGAATTTAATTGTGTCTGACTTTAAAGGCAACATGGGTCAAACAGATGAAGGAGGTATTATGGGATCGCAAAGAAAGATGATGATTTTGCTTGGAGAATCCAGGGAGGGACTGAGGAAGATGTGGCATTCTCTCAGATGCTCATTGTTGGCAAAATAAGATTGGATCAAGCCTGGATTTAGTGGGAAATAAGTGGAGCCCTTGTTTCTGATTACCCTACTTGTATTAAGACTTCTTTAATGTAAATTCCCACCTGAGAACATTATACTTGGTCATGCATGATATAAGGCATGGTATAACTCTCTCTCTGGGTTTATTTTCGGTATATCCTTTCTGAAAAGTATTGCTAAACTTCTCATAGCTTTCTGAATCTTGGGGCTTGTCCTTCTGTCCCCTTTCTGGTTGTTTGGAATACTTTTGATTTCCAAATCCCAATATCTCCTTTTCAGAAGTCATTATGTAGAGTAAGTTATTCTGCTTAGCTAATGCCTACAAAAATCTCCATCATTACCAATGGCAGAACATGGCTCTGACAGCGTGCTTTCCCCTTCATCTTAACTAGCCGTATCCTTAATAATTGGAAGGGGAGAGAGACTATTCTTTGCTTTTGATCAACACTTGTCTCCTGCCAGGAGCAAGGAAGGATGTGTAGGAGGGAATGTCTCCGATAATAACAATAACAAGAGTAATGAGTGAGATTTTTCAACAGGATCTTGGGCAACTCAGCCACCCAGACCATTCATACGTGTTTATAGTGTTTTTTTGTTTTTTTTTTTTTTTCTCCAGCTAACAATGGTTTCCAAATGCCTTCCTTCCCTAGGCCCCCTCCCGAACATGCTCCTGAATGGTCCTACTGGAGATATGGAGGAACAGCTTTTAAAATCAGATTTTCCTGCTTGTTTTTGGCAGTGCATAGCTAAGTGGGGCGTCGTTCGCCTTTGGTTATGGGAAGGCAATGCTCATATGGTGCCTGCTTTCTGGATTTTTGTGACTGGGAGCACATACACGTGACTTTCCTGAGCCAATGGCAGAGCGGATGCTGCAGCAGCCTGTCCGAGTGCTTGAGGAAACCTTTCTTTCAGCGCCCCTCCCCTCTCACAGCTTGAATGTAATTGGAGTTGCGATGCTCATGTGTAAGAAACAGTCTGTGACTTCGACAACAATGAACTTACTTCCTACACATCCCTCTGTACCACGTCTTGGGTGATTTAAAAGAGGAAACAAGATTTCCTCCTCCTTGGCTCTGCTGGACAGAGGCTCTTCCAGTGTGGGTCAGGCCGGGCTCAGCTCTGTGGCTGCAGGAAGTCTCTCATCCTCCTCACCCCATTCACATCCTGGTACTGGGGGATGAGCAGGAAGTGGAAAGTGTCAGGCAGGGTCTTTCAAGCTCACAGTCAGCTCCCAGCAGCGCGTGGGCCTTTAGGAAAACAATGCAAAACTTTCCAAATGGTTCTGTTAATGGCTCTCTACAAATACACAGCACAGTTGTGTTTGGAAGGATTAGTCATAAAGTCCCTTGGTTATTTATTTATTTTTCTTTTCATTTTGCTGGGGGGGGGGAAGGAAGTCAAGTTTGAGTTGTTCTTAGTAATCTTCCTGGTTGTTTGAAATATCTGTGATGTCGATGGGATGAGCCACTCATGGGCTTCTGCTATGAAGGAATAGCCCGTGGTGGCCCCTTGCTCAGGATCAGAAAGACTGATTTGCCCAGACTGATGCTTGAAATTTGGGAACACATGGCCATGAACCAGGTGTCAGCTTCCAGCTGTTCTGAACCTTTGGATAGGTTGCATCACTGTTTCAGTGCCCGCATTTGTAAAATGAACAGGCTGGGCTCATTGAGGGATCTAGGGGAATGTTCTCCGAGTCAGCGAGCCTCTGACCACACCCGCACAGAGACACTGTGGAGTCTCACCCAGCAGTAAACCTTGGGTGCCCTTAGAGTTTCTTCTCCAGAGGGCATTTTCCTGTGTTCATCCCTCTGTCCCTTGCCTTGTGGGGAGGCTTCTTGCTGTGGGGACCAATTTCTTGAAATGTACTTTAGCAATGCCTACCGACTAGCCTATGGCCTGGTTGAGCAAACCAGCCATCTTCTAGAGTTTTTTATATTAAGATGATTGTTTTGGGGCCAGCAGATGGCATGGTGGTTAAAGGCGCTGGATTCCCACATGGCCATCTGTGGTTTGAATCCTGGACCTGGTGGCTTGCTTTCTTGCTTTCCCTTTCTCTCTATCTCTCTCTAGTCAAATTAAAGAATTGATCATAACAAACGGAGATAATTTTTTTTAAAAATGTGATTGTATTAATTTTTACCTTAGAATCACAAAATGGGGCCCAAACTTGGCAACTGCTTGTAAAAACTTTGCTTTGTCATCAACTTCTTTTAATTTTTCAAAGTTTATTTCTTCTGTGAGTGAGAGAGACAGAGAAAGAGAGAGAGAGAGACAGGAAGTCCTGACAGGGTCTTCATCCACAATCCACCCCCAGCCTCAGCTAGCCCAGATCATGGGCATATGCACACGTACTCAGTGTGTGCAGGGAGGCCTTGGGAACTGAACGTGCGACTTTCGCATTTGGGTCTGGCATCACAGAGCTTTGTGTTATTGCAACACTGTCTGGCCCCATCATCAACTTCTTTTAAGAACACTAGTCCTGAGGCCAGGTGGGGTGGTTAAGGGTTCCCACACGGCTGACCACAGTTCAAGTCCTGGACCTGGTAGTTTGCTTTCTTGCTTTCTCTCTGAGTCTCTCTCTGATGAGCATGTGTGCTGTATAGCAAATTGAATAATAACAATAAATAAATTAAATAAATAAATAATAAATAAACAAAATAAACAATAAATTTTGAAAAGTACCTTAGTCCTTACTGAGTTAAGTCCTGGCATAAAGCCCAGTTGAAAAAGCTTCTGGGGTTTTCCCTACTGTCCTGGCCCCACCACTTGTCCCACCTCTTTTCAGTGGTTAGGGTAGTAATAGGAAAAAGGAGCTCTGTTTTATAGAAGTTTGGCACTCGCCAAAAAAGAACATTTCCTAGACTAATTACCAGCTATTGCCTACTGACTATATTGGAATGTCAATAACTTTGAAAAGAAGACCTGTCTTAAGACACTCCGCCACTCCTATGACTGGAGAGCTGAGGATACTCCTCTTCGAGGTGAGATTGGTGTGCTGAAGCTCCACGTGAGATGTGAAACTCCAACTTCCTCTGATTCCAAACTCAAGGCAATGCTATCTGGCAGAGCTACTGCCACATGGACCCTTTCTAAATTTACAAAGTAAAGGTCATAAGTGGGAAGTATGAAAGGGAAATCAAAATCCATCTTTTGCGAGTCGTTTTTCTCACTTGCTGTAAGACTTATTCTTTGCATTAAATGGTAGTGTCCGTGTGAAGTGTTTGGTGCAAGACAGGTACTCAGTTAACAATGAGGGCCTTTTACAAGTCATGCAATGGGTGGGTGATCCTATTCTGAGTTAGCATCCTACAGGGCTAGGAGGTTGGAGGGAAGGATAGGAAGAGACACATATCTGCTGTTTGAGATCGTTCCTCTCTCCAGGACAGAAGTGGTTGCATGAAATAGCCATGACTCAGTGGACCCTAGGACAGCCTTCAGGGAGAAGGGACAGCCTGAGGGATGTGTTTAAGGAAGCACTGCCTGCTACGCTCTGGCCACCTGCAAGATTTTATACTAGTCTATACAGAGTTTGTATAGATCTCCAAGTGTTTTTGATTTGCTATAGGGAGCATGCACTTACCAGGGAGAGAGAGAGAGAGAGAGAGAGAGAGAGAGAGAATGAGGAAGCACCCCAGAGGGGATGGCCATGCCATAATCCCTTCTCCATTCTCCTCTCGGGATTTTGGGCATGCAAGCACATGTACCCTGTGTAATTTTCAAGCCACTGGGTCCAGAACTCAACTATATGAGATCCAGCTGTCTTAACCTCCACACTATCTGCTGGCCCAAGACATAAGTTTTGTTTTTTAAATCAACTTTAAGTGTATAGTTTGATGAATTTTATTTTTAAGTCTAGTGGATATGTGTGCATGCACAGAGAGAAAGAAAGAGAGAGAAAGCTCCCTCACAATGGGCCTGGTTATTACACAACCCTTTTTCCTCTAATTTTCTCTCCTATCAGGATCCCAGGTACCTGTGCATGCACCCAGCATGAAGCCTACAGACCTGAGATTCAAACCCTGTTTGGCCATGTGGGATCCAGATTCATTTGCACAGAGCCTAACTGCTGTGCTATTGGGTAGGCCCGAGAGAGGTATTTTTGACAGGTCTTGCAATTCTCCTGCCTCAACTTCCAAGTCTGCTGGGACAACAGCATCTCCCGTGTGCTTTCCTGCCCGTGCTACTGTGGCTGACCCCAGATCTTTTAAAGTATCACTTGACTGATATGTCATCTTCTTCCCCTGCACTACTTGAGTCACTTACTTGAGGGCTTCCTCAAGTGCAGAAAATAGCCAAGTCATTGAGTCTTTGCAAAGTCATCTGAGGCCTGGGTCCCTAGAAGTCCATGTTAGAGGCCTGTTGGGAAACCAGTCCGTAACTGGAGTCCTAGAAGAATCAGTTGTGGGCAATCCCAGTGAAGGCATTAAAATCAGGATGAGATGATGACTCTCCTTTTAATTCTCCTGTATCAGTATTTATTGAGTCACTGGGAAATCATGATGAATTTTTGCATAGCAAAACATGTCATGACTTTCCTGATGACCTAATAGATGAATGTCTATCAAATGCAAATTTGGAAACCAAAATTGAGAAGTATCCCCGAAAAACTGGAGGATGTGGAAAAGGCTGTATTGTTTGCATCAACAGGAATGTGAGACTGATCAGCTCTCCTAGTCCTGGTTCTCCTCTGTCATCCCTCAGTGGCCTACTCTTAAGTCCTTTAACTAGTTTAAAATCTAGTTAGGTTCTTATTCCTGTCATCGGAAATAGGCAAACCATCTCCGACGGAGTTTTTCTTTATTTTCTTTGCATCCATATTTCCCTCTTCTTCCATAGCTCAAGGCAACTAACTAAAGGGCCACCCCTTCCTCCTCCCTCTCCTCTTCTTCCTTTTTCATCTTTCTCCCCTTCTTCCCTTCTCCTCTTTCTCTTTCCTTTTCTTTTCTTTTGTGCTTTTTGTTTCGAAGTAACTATAGACTCACAAGAAGTCACATAAATAGTAGAGAGCCCCCTTTAACTTTCACTCAGTGCTATTATTTTGCCTAACTTCAGTTCATATCAAAACCAGGAAACTGACATTGGTATAAAACTACTAACCAGGACACAGGCTTTATTCAGATTTCCCTAGTTTTGTCTTTTTTTTTTTTTAAATTTTTTTCTTTATTTATGATAGAGCATGTGAGTGTACGAGAGAGAGAGAGAGAGAGAGAGAGAGAGAGAGGAGCACCCTCCAGCCAGAGTCTGGTCACACCACAATCTTCATTCTCTAATTCTCTAGCCCATCAGATCTTGGGCTTTCATACATGTGCCTGGTGTGTTTTAAGCTGACTGGTCCAGGGATTCTAATTATTTTTGTCATGTGGGATCCTGCTGCTTCTTGAGCAGTCCTTTAGCACGGTGCCACGGGGCCAGCTCTAGATTTCACCAGTTTCTACATGCATTTGTGCATACATGCTTATGTGCACAGCTGAATGTAATTTTACTACACATGTTATCAGTGATCATTGTAGTACTCAACACATAGAACTGTGTCATACCCCCAGGGACCTCCCCTGCTGCCCCTGACAACTGCACCCACCCCAGCCTGAAGTACATTCTCTTCCCTTTTCTTTTCTCTTTTTTTCTTCTTAAGGTTTTTTGCAATAGAGTGTGTGCACTTGATAGAGACAGAGAGAGCTAGTGAGAGGGAAAGTGAGAAAGCACCCCCTAAAAAGGATGGCCAGGCCACAATCCCTTCTCTTCCATTCTCCTCTTGGGATTTTGGGCACGCACACAGATCTGCCTGCACTTTGTGTGATTTTCAAGCCACTGGATTTGGGAGTTGAACTATGGTCAGCTTCATGGGAGTCCAGCACCTTAACCACCATGCCACCTGCTGGCCCCAGCTGAAGTTCATTGTCATGGACCAAACCAAAGCTCAATTACTGCTGACTCAGAAAACAAAAAACAAAAAATCTCTTCCTAGAACATTTAAACCTTCGACTTTTTCTTTCTCACTCTGTTTAGGTCAGTCCTCTGGGGACTGTGGCTGCGAGGCTGCAGCAGGGTGTGCTGTTATCCTGCAGACAGACTCAGAGTTCTGCCCAGACCTGCTGGACCCTGGGTATCACTGATATTCTTACCCTCCCTCTACAGCACCCCCTTTATGCAATATCTTAGAGCCTCAGTAGAGGACAGGACGAGAGTCCATGACGTATGATGCTTTTTTTTTTTTTTTTTGGAGGAGTTTTTTTTT
>NW_006159814.1:1025680-1031076 GCF_000334495.1 Tupaia belangeri chinensis | reverse complement strand
GCACTTGCCAGAAAGACAGAGAGAGACAGAGAAACAGAAAGCGAGAAATCACGCCCCAGGGGGGATGGTCACACCACAATCCCTTCTCCTCCATTCTCCTCTTGGGATCTTGGGCACGCACGCACACGCGCCTGGTGTGAGTTTAAGCCACCGGGTCTGGGACTCAAACTGCGGTCGACTACATGGGAGTTGAGCAACATAGCCATTACGCTAACTGCTGGTCCCCGTATGATGCTTTTTTAAAGAGGTTTTTGCCTTAGGTTGTGTGCACTCACCAGAGAGAGAGACAGTGAGAAGGAAAGAGAGAAATCACCCCAGGAGGGATGGCCACACCACAATCCCTTCTCCATTCTCCTCCCAGGATTTTGAGCATGTAAGCACATGTACCCGGCATGAATTTCAAGTCACCAGGTTCAGGACTTGAACCATGGTTGGTCATGAAGTAGTCTAACTACATAACCACTATGCCATCTTCTGTCCCCAATATGATGCTTTTTTTTTTTTTTTGAGGTGTTTTGGCTATAGGGTATGTGTGCTCGTCAGAAAGACAGAGAGAGACAGAGAAACAGAAAGCGAGAAATCACGCCCCAGGGGGGATGGTCACACCACAATCCCTTCTCCTCCATTCTCCTCTCCGGATCTTGGGCACGCGCGCACACGCGCCCAGTGTGAGTTTTAAGCTACCGGGTCTGGGACTCGAACCGCGGTCGACTACGTGGGAGTCCAGCGACATAGCCATTACACTAACTGCTGGTTCCCTCAACAGTCAATTGTGAGTGTAATGAATTGAAGTGATTATAATTTTGGAGCTGTCATAATAGCGGCTTAGAGCTGGAGTAGTCTCCAAATATTATCGTATGCATTTATTTATTTATTTATTTATGCTTTATTTAGGGATCATTTCTCCCAAACTCTGAGGTTTGTAGACATGCATGAATAGGAGCTCACAATTCACAGGCCACAGCTTACTCCATGTTAGAGAGCTCGCATCATCGGCTGATTTTCCTTTTCTTTTTTTTTTTTTAATTCCAAATCTTCCATCATATGCATTTCATTTCCTGGTTGTGATCTGTCCTTTGAACTCAGAATCAATGAAATCCCCTCTCCATACACTCTCTCCTTGGGCATTCCTAACAGTTCTCTCGTTTCCTTGAGGCCTTCTCTTTCTAGTATAAACACCTCCATTTCCTTTGACTGGTCCTATAGTTCCTCGTTTCCCAGACTCTTTGTCATCCCTGTCACTTCCTCAGGATGTGCTCTGGTTTACTCATGTCACTCTTAAATTGTGACATCCACATTTTGTTAGCACAGACAGAAAAATAACGACAAAGTTTGCCTCACCTAACGATAAACTGCATGCAGAATATTAAATAGCAATACTTAGCACAGTGTGTTGCCTTTGTGATGCAAAATCTCTGTACGTAATTCGCTCTAAGAAACATAGTCATATGAACACTTCATGCACATAGTAAGCACTTAATACATGTTCACTTATTGGTATTACTTACTTAAGATAATTAATGCTACATATTTTTTAAAAAGCGGCACAATAATGCCTTTAATTCAAAGAGCTGCAAAACCATGCATTAAAAGATGTCGATATTGAGGAGAGAGAATAACCAGGAGCAATAAGGCAGTTTCCCACCTCTTCACTTCAGTCAGGTTCTGCTCAGACTTTCTTGACTCATTAAGAGGATTTGACCTCTGAGGGATAAACAGCAAAAATCAATTCATTATTGACAAGCATGAGGACAATCTTATTTCTTTGCATTCCTGAGTTAAAGCCTAATTGAGCATGGTGTGTGTGTGTGTGTGTGTGTGTGTGTGTGTGTTTTAAGATAAAGAGAGTAAAGTCCTGTTTCTGTATTTTAGAAATTTTTTTTTTTTGGTATTAAGACAAACATTTTCTTGTTTGAAAAATGGTATCAAGAATCAGCTATTCTTGCTTGAAGCTATCCTAGATCATATTAACAAATATGAGCACATTAAATTCCTATTTATATTTTAAATAGTTTATTCTGAAATACAGAGAAGTTGCAAAAACAGTATAAAGAACTCCCATATAGCCCCAAACAGATTCCCTGATATTTAATATTTTACTGCATAAGCTTTATCAGCATTCTCTCCCAACCCCGCAATGGTTATAATTTCTCCATTTCCTAATGAGCTGCAGACATAATACCCCATAATTCCTAAATATTTTTGAGTGTATTTTCACCATATTTCCTATATAGTCACTAAATGGATTTCCAACTCCAAGTGAAATCAACATTATTTAACACTGCTGGACTGTCCACAGACCCCATTCAGATTGGCTATCTGTCTCATCCATGTCTCTTTTTTGTTTCTGGCCCAAAATGCTATCCAGAAACATAATGCATTTAGTTGTCTCCTTCGGTCTGGAGCAATTCCCTAGGGTTCCCTACCTGGACCGTCTTAAGCAGAACAAGCTTGCCATTGCTCAGAACGATTCACTTTTCACTTCATCTCTCTTCGTTTTTTTTTTTTTTTTTTTTTTGAGAGGTTTTTGCTATAGGGTGTGTGTGCTCCCCAGAAAGACAGAGAGAGACGGAAAGTGAGAAATCATCCCCCCCCCGGGCGGGTGCTGGCCACGCCGCAGTCCCTTCTCCTCCATTCTCCTCTAAGGATCTTGGGCACACATGTACACACGCCTGGTGTGAGTTTAAGCCACCAGATCCAGGACTTGAACTGCAGTCGACTACATGGGAGTCCAGCAACATAGCCATTACATCAACTGCTGGTCCCTCTCTTTGATTGTGTCTAGATTAGGATATAACCCATTTGCTTGCTATTATACTAATGGCTGTGCTTTCTAAGATTTTTCTTTATTATATCCATTTGTTCATGTTTCAGTTGTTATTGTTTTTATCTCATAATTTCTTCTCCTTTTTGAATAAAAATCATTCTGTTATATTGGAATACATATATGTGTGTGTGTGTGTATGTGTGTGTGTGTATACATAAATATAAATATAATGTGTATATGATTTGTTGTTCCATAAACTAGATTTAGTTTGGCATTTTTTTTTCTACTTGTTGATTTCATTGGTTTTTCTCTCACTGAATTGGTCATTCTCCCTCTGGCTTGCCTCTCTCTCTTTAGTGGTTTCGAGGTTTCCTCTACTAGTTCTCTGGCTCCCCAGTCCAAAGTCAGGCTCATAAGTTTTCTAGAACTTTGGTCTTGCTGAGAGGTAGGAATATCACAGATGCACTCACAGAGCTGGCGGTCAGCTGGGCTCAGTTCCTGGTGGGGAGGCTCTATCTGTGTCCTTCTGTCCTCCAGGACCTATAGCTTGTTAAAATCTTTAGTCCCAGATGGGAGTTGGCATCAGCTGAGGGCCCCCCGCCCCCACACCACCTTCTACTGGATCAGAAAAGTCATGACACATTTTTTCACAGAAAAACAGAAAAATACATCACAACTTTCCTGATGACTCAATATTTCTTTCACTATCAAGTGACTTTAGCCTTCAATACTTAGTCTTCAACACTGTGGAGCATGACCATTGGGTCCTGCCTGGGCTCTCTTTAGATCTGGAACCCTTTGCTTTAGCCCTGCTCAATACTTTGCATTTATGATTCATTTCTAGCTGCAGTGATGTTGAATTTGTTTTTGAGATTAGGCTAGGTCTTTCAGCTTTCTATTTTTGTATATTATTGCTTTATGGGTGGGGCTCAGGGAGTTCATGAGAGCATGGTAGACTTCTTTAGGTGATGTCTAACAACCACTGCCCTAGATGGACCTGCTCAAGTCTCTCATTTGCACTTGCTGCAAGAGCTTCCCTGCAAGATCGCCTCTGATTCCACTTGCCTCTACAGTCTATTTCTCATTAGAGCACACATGTGAGGAACCAGCAGATGGCATAATGGTTATGTCACTGGACTCCCATATAGTTGACCAAGGTTCAAGTCCTGGACCTGGTGACTTAAAAAAACTCATGCTGGCACATATGCGTGTGTGCCCAAAATCTCAAGAGGAGAATGGAAGAGAAGGGACTGTGAGGTGGCCATACCACTGAGGGGTGATTTCTCACTTTTTATCTCCCTGTCTCTGTCCCTCCAGCGAGTGCAAATGCACTATAGCAAAAATGTCTAAAAAAAAAACCCCCCAAAACAAAAAAAACAACAGCAATAAAAACCAAAACCAAAATCAAAAGCACACATGTGAAAATGATGTTCCTTTCTTACTTAAAATCCTCCTGGCTCTAAAGTTCAAAATCTTTTAGCATGGTTTACAAGGTCCTGTGAAACCTGGCCCTGCTGCTATTGCAGATTTATTTATGTCACGTTGGCCCCCTCATAGCTCCTGAAACCCTGGTCTCCTACGCTTTGTGGCCTGCATACAGGTTTCCCCTCTGCTTGCAGCCTTCTCTCAACCTTTGCTTCCTCAGCCCACCCCTTGGATAAATCCTATTTGCCCCCAAGATCTCAGCTGGGATGTCATTCTCAGGGAGACATCTCCTAACTCTCTCTCCACCACTCAGCTTGGGTGACCTGGTTAGACATCCTTATGGGGCCCTGTGATTTTGATTCAAATACCTAAACATATTCATTGGTATGACTTATTTATCCTTATTTATGCAACTCTTTGTTGATGCCTGATGATTTCATACACTGATATAACCCTAGCACCAGCACTCCAGACTTCATGAATGTAGAATGACCCTTCTACGACACATGTGGTCTCAGCCCTGTTTCCGCTCTGCCCTCATCTCCTCCCACGTTCCCCTTCACGCACTCTGCAGGAAACCTCTTGGCCTCTTTGCTTTCTCCAAACCTGACAGCCATGCTCCTGTGTCTGGATTCTGCCCCTCTGCCTGAAATGCTCTTTGTCATGAAATCCTCCCCCTGCCCCCCCGCCCCATGGTTCACTCTGTACAGAATGTTCAAGCATCACCTCCTCACTGAGGCCTTCCTTGACTGCCCTAGTGAAAATGGCAACCCACTCGCTTCCCTGCTTCATTCTCCTCTGTAGCCCTTAGCTTCATGCTCTATTCTGCATACTTTGCTGTTTACTTCCTGGCTCCTCCGTGAGAAGGAAGTGCCACGACAGCAGAGAGTTCTAACGGTGGTTCACATGTAGATCTGGGGCACTTAGTCCATGCCTGGCTCATGACATATGCGGAATAGCTGTTTGTTAAGTGGAGAAATGTGTTGGCTGCTTCCTTTCCCCCTTTAAAAAGAAGCCGACTTATTTATTTTTTGAGAGAGAGAGAGAAAAAGAGAGAAAGAGACACCCCCAACAGCATCCTCACACCACAAACCACCACAGCCTCAGCCAGCCAGGATCATACCACACTGGTACCCCATGTGCTCAGACAGGCCTTGGGACACAAACTCCAGCCAGCGAAGCAGGGTACTATGTTGCCACTGTG
>NW_006159814.1:963344-1021928 GCF_000334495.1 Tupaia belangeri chinensis | reverse complement strand
GAGAGAGAGAGAGAAAAAGAGAGAAAGAGACACCCCCAACAGCATCCTCACACCACAAACCACCACAGCCTCAGCCAGCCAGGATCATACCACACTGGTACCCCATGTGCTCAGACAGGCCTTGGGACACAAACTCCAGCCAGCGAAGCAGGGTACTATGTTGCCACTGTGCCACTGCAATTGCCTGCCACCCTCCCCCCTTAATTTTGTGAGCTAAAATAAAGAAGCATACTATTTAATACTTTGCTCTTACTGATGGGGAAATGTCTGACTACACCAGCTCTTCAACTACGGTATTCATCCCCCCGCCCCCTTCATGATTTCGAAATATCCTTTTTCATTTTTACTTCTTGAAGCCAATAGATATTTCATCTGAGTATGTATTTGGTTTAATGTTCCTGAGATGTTCCTCCTAAGAAAACACACATTCCTGTTTCTCTCATTATAAGTCTTAAGATGGTAATAAAGAAGTTGGAGGGGTATCCCAGCAGAGAGCACTTCAAATCCCAGAGGAGCTTCCACTGCAGGCGGCAGATCACCTTCCTCAGGTGGAGATTTCTGTGGCTGTGTAGACACTTAGCTAAAACAAAATAACAAAAGAGGGTGGGAATAGAAAGATACCCTGTCACCCAGCAGGGTCTGTACTCAGAGTATCCACCACGTTGGAGGCTCAGTGCTTCTGAAACCACCTCAGCCCCATCCGTGGGCGGGTCCTCCCACAAGGCCTGCCTGTGCCCCCTCCCTCCCACGTGCCATGGGATGGTGACAGCCACATATGCTCCAGGCTTTGGCAGGTCCAGGTGTAGAGTGTTTTCACAGGTGCATACCGCAGCTCAGGGTTGAAATTTGGCTCAGAGTACGTCCCTGAATATAAAGGCTAATTTTTAAAAACAACTCATACTAACAATAGTAATGGTAATAATAATAATAATAATAAAAATCTCTCCCCTAAGTGTTAAATAGGTTGCAGAGCATTTGACATTTTTGGACCCATGAATGTTCCTGCCTTCCACTGTCACAAGGAGTTTCTTCTTGTTCCAGGTAGAAATGGACAACTGTGTCAATTATGGTCATTTCTGGAATCTATTAGATAATTCAAAATAGTGGTTGAGAAAAAAAGACTTTTCTTTCCTTCCAACCTGTCTTTTCGAAGAGCTCTGTGAATTGCAGGCATTCTTTGCCTTTTGATCTTTCTAAAGGATAGAGCTGCATCAGTGACCTCGTCTGCATTGGAGGGAGGGGTCTGCCTTTGTTTTCTCGTACATTTAGAATCTGCCTTACTCAAGTGGTAAGGCAGTGCCTTCCTCTGCTTTAGTCCTGTGGTCTCATCAGATGCAAGAAGAGATTTCTGATTGTTGAGACACAAGGATTTATCAGAAAGGTAACCGTGTATGAGGGTTAGATGAAAATCCTTTGAGAAGAATGCCCAGTAGTGGGGTGGTTAAGGCGATGGAATCTCAGATGGCCAACTGTGTGGTTTGAGTCCCAGACTCCATGGCTTGAAAAATAAGCTGGATGCGAATGTGTGTGTGCTCAAAATCCCAAAAGCAAATATGGAGGAGAAAGGATTGTGTGTGACTACCCCCATGTGAGGTGCTTTCTCTCTTTCCTCTCTCTTTCTCTCGGTCTCTCTCTGATGAGTGCATGTGTCCTGTAGCGTATTTTAAAAAAGAAAAAAAGATAAAAAAAGGAAAGAAAATCCTTCTGGAGTCTAAATTCTAATACAAGTTATACTTACATGTCAGTTATCCTGTGTCAGCCACTTAAAAAAGATGTAAAATGTTAACTCTACATTGGTTTAGTCTTCCTAATGACTCTACATCACAGACATTAACATTGACCTTCTTGTACAAAGACAGGGATAATTTGGGAATTTTTCCCAAGGCACACTATTAAGAAATGACAGGGGGACCAGCAGTTAGTGTAATGACTATGTCCCTGGACTCCCATGTAGTCGACTGCGGTTCAAGTTCTGGACCTGGTGGCTTAAAACTCACGCAGGGCGCATGTGCGTGCGTGCCCGAGATCCCAAGAGGAGAATGGAGGAGAAGAGATTGTGGTATGACCATCCCCCCTGGGGGGTGATTTCCTGCTTTCTGTCTCTCTGTCTCTCTGTCTGCCTGGCAAGCACATGCGCCCTGTAGCTAAAACCTCTTAAAAAAAAAAAAAAAAGAAATGGCAGGATTAGGGGCCAGGCAGTGGTGCAATGGTATTGCAACTAGACTCACATGAGAATGGTCCTGGGATTCAAGTTCTGGGACATTCTGAGAATGTCTGGTGTGCATGTGTGCCCATGAGCCAGGCTGGCTAAGATTGAGGTGGATGGCAGAGTGAAGACTGTATTGGAGTCTCTCTTTCTCTCTCTCTATTTTTTTTTCTCTCTCGTGGAAGAAATTTAAGAAACTTCACAGGAAAGAAAAAAAAGGCAGATTTAGGCAAGCACAGGCAGCCTGAGCCTTTACTGTAGCTCGTCACCACCCCACTTCACTGCCTCCAAATCCCTTGGAGGTGGTGGTTGGTGGAATCTGGTCACATGCATTCTTCTCCCTTTGCTGGAAGCCAAGGTCAGACCCTACATCCTTACTTCTGGCACAACAGCAAGGGCTTGGCCACTTTTCCCTCCCTTTGGTCACCTGCCACATGCTTGAGGGACAAGGAGCCTCCTTTCTCTGCTGTCCCAGGGCAGCTGGGAGTCCTCTGAGTTTCAGGACTGTGGCGCCTCCTCCCACACTGCAAACATGTTGTGCTGGAATGCCTGTTCTTTTGATTCCGTGTTTTTGAATAGTCACTTAGGGTTGAGGGTGAAACTCCTACCTCTTACCTGGTTGGTATTTCTGGCCCCAGTGCATGCAGGAGCTATTTAGTGAAGTAGGTGTTGGGAGCTGGCACTCTGAGGCCAGAAAAGCATCCCTTTGTGATGGGAGCAGATATAGTGATGTAATCCCTGGCATCCAACACAGAACAGGCTGTACTTTTTAGAAATAGCATCCACCTCCTAATCAGTTATTTTAGGGTCTGTGCACCATGAGCTGTCACCAGGAACCTCCTGAACTTCTGGGGTGACTGAAGGTGTCCAGCAGGCAACGTCATCCTGTACTCTCAGCACATAGGGTCAGGTGGCCAGGAGGCACTCAGAGGCCAGGCAGCCTATCGGGGTCTCTAAATAGCACCAGGCTCGTGTTCTCTTCCTTTAACGTGCTGTGGAATTTCTAATCAGTTAAAAGAGGATGAGACATATTCTCCATGGAGCGAACTCCAGGCTGCTCTGGAGACAAGCTCATGGGAATTTTGTGACACGTCTAAATTGTCCAAAAGAAGAATTAAAAGAGAGATGGCTCCAGTGTTTGCCCTGGGTATCCGTGAAAGAGCCTTTCTGCCTTCCACCTCCAGACAGGTTGTCCTGCTGGGGAGGGCACTAAAGTTGTGTGATCTCTAGTGACTTCTTGCAGATATCAATGTCCCATGCTCTCAGGGGACCGGTTTCTCTATTTCTTTCTTCCATGGAAGAAATAAAATACTTAAAAAATTATATAGAATTAGAATAATGTAGATCTTGGGACCAGCAGATGGTGTGATGGCTACGTCACTGGATTCCCATGTAGTCGACTGTGGTTTGAGTTCTAGACCTGGTGGCTTAAACTCACTCTGGGCACATGTGTGCACGTGCCCAAGATTCTAAGAGGAGAATGGAGGAGAATGGATTGTGGCGTGGCCACCCCTCCTGGGGGGTGATTTTTCTTTTTCTGTCTCTCTAGCTTTCTATCTCTCTCTGTCTTTCTGATAAGTGCACATGCCCTATAGCAAAAACCTCTCAAAAAAAAAAGAGAATAATGTAGATTTTGATACTGAAACAGAAACAGGTACTGAAACAGCAATATATCTTTGAGTTGCCTTTCAAATTTTAGAAAAATAGGAGCTACCTAAGTGACCTTATCTGCATGGACAGAGAGGGATTTGCCTTTGTTTTACTGTACATTTAAAATCTGCCTCACGCCCAGTAGTAGCTTTAGTCCTCTGCATGAAGAGGGGAGAGAGTGATGGGCACGAGGAGAGTGGGCCTGGGATTCCAGTCCAGCCTGCTGTTTTCTACAGAGTGGCCTTGGGAAGTCCTCAGGGTTCTTCCTTACATGGAGGCAAGATCGATGTTGACTGAGGATCATCTGTAGAGCAGGAGCTCAGCCATAGCAGCCTTGCATTATCAAATGAGATGATGCTATGAAAGGATAAGCCATAGAACGTCCACATGCACATAGAAAGTGTTGCGAAGGTCACTTACTTTGTTAGCTGGCTTTAGAATTAGTCTCTTCCTACTTTACTCCTTCCTGGCTTATTGCCAAAACTCTGCTGCTTGCCACTGGGTGGTAAGCATGCTCTGTCTTACTCAAGAGTGCCTATTCATTATTCGTTCCATTCATTCATTCATTCATTCACTTATTCATCATATTTGCTATGACTTGCGAGTTTTGAGAGTGGTGAAGACCTAGAAGATTTTATAATTTAATGGGGAGAAATAGAAAAATACAATATAAAGTGAGAAATTCTATACTGGAGTTGTGTGTGAAAAGCTATGTGACACACAAAACTTGTACATAATAGCACTATTCATAATAGTAAAACAAGTAGCAATGATTTAAATGTCCACTAACAAATGGATGAACAAAATGTGGTATGTCCATACAATGAAATATTATTCCACAATTAAAATGAAGTACTGGCATGAGCATTACACGGCTAAACCTTGAAAAGATTATGCTAAGTGTAAAACAGTTTGTCATAAAAGACCCATGTATTATATGATGTCATTCGTATGAATTATCTACAGCGGACAAATCTATATAGACAGACAACAAATTAACAGGTGCCTAGGGCTAGAGTAGAGGGAGGAGAAATGATTAGTAATGAGTAGGAAATTTCTTTAGGGGTAACAAAAATATTTTCAAACTGCGTTGTGGTAATAGGGGTAAACTCAATAAAAATACTGAAAACGACTGAGGTGTACTTTAATCAGTGAATTTATGGTATATGAATTATATCTCATTAAAGCTGTTAGAGACTGCCATGGTGATATTAGGAATGAGAGATTAATTTTAATCCAGATACCAGAAGGCTTCAAATTGGAGGGAATACTTGAATCAATTCTCCAGAGGCACATTTGCCAAGTGGAAAAGTAAGGGCAAAGCATTCTAAACAGAGGCAGTATTATTTGCAAGGGCACGGAGGAATGAAAAGAAATGGTCCATCTGAGAAACGGCAAGAATCTTGGTGTGTCTGCCGTGTAGGTGCATGGTGGTGAGGGGCAGCAGCTGGAGTTGGAAGGGTAGAAAGAGCTTCAATTATGACAGTCATTTCTTGTGTGCCAAGGGATTGGGCACTGTCATGTCAACAGAGGAGAGTCATTACAGGACTTCACATTGTGATCAGGTTTAAGTTACAGAATGCAATGAAGAGGATGGCTTGTAGTTGGGCAGAAGTAGAGGAGCTATGTGTCTTTTGCAGTTTTCCAGATAGAAAATAGTCAAGTCTTAGACTAATACAAGGAAGTGGGAAGGTTTCAAGACATCTTTGGGAGACAGAATAGTTAGGACCTAATAACCAATCTTTTTCAGAGTGAGAAAAAGGAGAAGGATGGAAATAAGGAGGGAGAGGAAGAGAAGGAGGAGGAGGAAGAAGAGGAGATAGAGGAAGACACAATTTTGCAGCTTGGGTGGTTGAGTGGGTGATAGTATCATTATGCAAAGGCAGAATACAACAGAGAGGGGGTAGCATTGGGAGTGCAGGCCATGAATTTAATTTTCGAGATGCTTGAGTTTGAGGATGTTCTGAGATGTTTAGGTACAAATGCTGGGAAGGCAGTTGAGAATGATCCTAACCACAACAAATCCTAACAGCAGCACAATCTATCATATATTGAGTGCTCACTATGGATCAGCCACCATGCTAGGTTCTCTATATGAATATTTTTGGTTGTTATAAACAACCTCTGCTGAGAGATAGAGAACATTATCTTGCTTGATAAATAAGCTGACAAATAGACAAATACCCTGGAAAGAGGTGTAGGTAGAAGGCGGATAGGTCGATTTGCTTTCTGAAGATTTGGGGGACAATCCCCCAGTCAAAACAGTTTTTAAGCTCATCAATGATGGCCTGATTGCCACATGAAAAATTAACCTGAGCGGTGAAGAGTGAGTGAGAGCCATCAGTATGACAGGGCTTTTTTTTTTTTTTGGAGAGGTTTTTGCTGTAGGGCGTGTGCGCCTGCCCACATTGAAAGGTGGAAGGTGAGGCACAGAGATCTAGAAATACAAGAGTTGAAAGGAAGAGCTTTTTAAATAAGCTGACAAATAGACAAATACCCTGGAAAGAGGTGTAGGTAGAAGGCGGATAGGTCGATTTGCTTTCTGAAGATTTGGGGGACAATCCCCCAGTCAAAACAGTTTTTAAGCTCATCAATGATGGCCTGATTGCCACATGAAAAATTAACCTGAGCGGGGAAGAGTGAGGGAGAGCCATCAGTATGACAGGGCTTTTTTTTTTTTTTTTGGAGAGGTTTTTGCTGTAGGGCGTGTGCGCCTGCCCACATTGAAAGGTGGAAGGTGAGGCACAGAGATCTAGAAATACAAGAGTTGAAAGGAAGAGCTTTTTTTTTTTTTTTTTCCCATTATAGATCTTAAGTAGGCAGGTGTAGACCAATACTACTTGCCGCTGGGTTGTAAACTTCTGGACATGAGCTCTTTGTTATTTTATCGTTGTGGCCCTCTGAGCCCATAGCCTAGGGCCTAGAAAGAGAAGGAGTTTAGGGAGGATTTGTGGAGAGAATGAAGGTGCCAAGGCTTCTGTGCTTGGGTTCTATGCGTTACAGTTTCCTAGGACCCTCTGCAGTGTGCCTCTTGCACAGCTTCACTGTCTAATAACCTTGTGGCAATCGCAATGGGGCTATGATCACTGTAACACCCTTGCCAAAATCCCAACTCAATTAGGTGATTGTATTTTAATTATGTGTGCCAAGACTTTCTGGTATGGGTGAATCCCATTAGTGCCAGTGCCTCGTACATGTAGGAGGCCTTCTATAAATGTTTGTTGGATTGGAATGAAAGCTTGAATGTACTTGGGGAGTAAGTTAAATCCTTGGCTGACCTCAGCTAGTAAGAGCCCTTGGATGAAATACAGAATGAATCTAAAATCTAAAATTTCATGTTGTCCCCTGATTTACTCCCATAATTTTCTTTTTACTTCTACTTTATTTTAAATCTATTCAATATCAAGGGAAAGATGGGACTTGAGTAGGGAGAGTAAACTATTCAAAGATAGCTTTTCTTCCAAATAATATTTCTTTCCTAGGTATTGTGACAGCCTCTAAGAAAATATATTAAATCTGGCCAAGACCGTGATCTGGAGGAAGGCCGATAGGAAAGGGGAGACATTAGTGAATAAGCTGAGAAATGTTAGTGGCTGAGAGCTGGGAGCCATGGAAGAGGATTCCAGAGATGGAGGGCTGTGAGAGGTCGGCACTTCCCACTAACCAAGAATACATAGTACTGTTTCCCACGGTTAGAACTCCCTCATGTCACACCTAGCAGAATTTTCAGATGAAAATCTGATACCCATTGGTCAGGCACAGAAAAACCCACTATTTAAAAAGGCGGGGAGGAGGAGAAGAAAGCACTTCTCTTTTTCATAAGAATGGGAAGAGATGTCTCTGATTACCTCTTAGTTCTCTGCTGATCTAAGTTGGCTAGATCAGGACCTGAAAATGCGCTAAGTGGCTATTTAGAGACTTCCAGCCATAAAATTCATCTTTGCTTTATCTTCTCCACAGTTTTGCCCTGACTTTTTTCTTTCTCTTTGTTTCTGTCTTGCAATATCATGATTCATCTTTGCCAACTGTGTAAGTTTCCTATTGCTGCTGTAACAAATTAGCACAGACTGGGCAGTTTGAAAAAATACTCATCTTCATTCTCTCACAGTTCTGTAGATGAGAATTTGAAGCAGGTCTCACAAGAATGAAATCAAAATGGCAGTTGACTGGGCTCCTTCCTACCTGGAAGTTCTGGAGGAGGATCTGCTTCTAAGCTCATTCAAGTTGCTAGCAGAATTCAGTTCCATGTGGCGGTAGGACTGAAGTTTCTGTGTCCTTGCTGGTTTTTATCCCAGGCTGTTCTCTGCTTGTCAAGGCTGCCACCTTCTTTCTCATGGGTCACCTTCATCTTCAAGTCAATAATGGTATAAGCTCTTCTTGGTGGATTTCTTTTTTTAAAATTATTTTATTTTATTTCAAGTTATTTTATACATTCAATCTCATTATTTAACTTGCTAACTGAATATTTTATAATACTATAAAGTTATCTTCAACAGATAATCCCCATTTCTTTGTCCCATTAATGATATGCCTCTCTATTTTTCTCCTTAATGTCCTTCCTCAGACTCTATTCCTTCACCCTCCCTCTTCCCACACTGTATCTTGTATTCACAACCATTTTCTATGTTTCTATATTCTTTAGTCACTCAGTTTCGGTCATAGAATGTGGACACTTGGTATATATTAAGTAGAAACATACAATGTCTCTCCTTCATAGCCTGACTTGCTTCACTCAGCAGTAAATCTTTCATATTCATCCACTTTTTGTCAAAAGCCAAGGTCTTGTTGTTCTTTTTTTGGCTGAGTAGTATTCTACAAAGTATATGTGCCACAGTTTTTAAATCCATCCATCTGTTTGTGGGCATTTAGGTTGGATCCATGTCTTAGCAATTGTGAATAATGCTGAAATAAATATCGATATGCAAGCACTTTTCTGATTAAGAATTCTTCTCTCCTTTGGGTAAATACCAAGGAGTAGGATAGCTGGATCATATGGTAGATCTCCCTGCAGTGGCTGGACGAATTTACATTACCACTAGCAGTGTAAGAGAGTTCCCCTTTCACCACACCCCTGCTAGCACTTACCATTTATTTATTTATTTTTTAATCTTAATCATTCTGACTGGGTTAGGTGGTATTTCATTGTTGTTTTGATCTGCATTTTCCTTACAATGAGGGATGTTGAGTATTTTTTCATATGCCTTTTGGCTATTTGTATGTCATCCTTAGAGAGTGTTTTTTTTCAACTCATTCTCCCATCTTTTAATAGGGTTGATCATCTTTTTTCAGGACAGCTTTGAATTCTTTGTGTATTCTGGTTATCAGTCCCTATCTGATGCATAGTTTACAAAAATATTTTCCCATTCTGAAGGCTGTCAATTCACACTAATTACTGTGTCTTTTGCCATGCAAAAACTTTTTAGTCTGATGTAATCCCACTTGTCTATTTTGGGAATTATTGACTGTGCTTTGGGGGGTCTTATTTAAGAAGTCTTTGCCTACCCCAATGTCTCCCAGAGTTTCCCCAGTGTTTTCCAGGAGCAGTTTTATAGTTTCAGGTCTTAGGTTTAGATCTTTGACCCACCTTGAGTTGATTTTTGTCAATGGTGTGAGGTAGGGGTTCAGATTTATCTTTCTGTAGATGAATACTCAGTTTTTCCAGCACCACTTGCTGAAGAGGTTTTCCTTTTCCCACTGGATTGACTGGTGCCCTTTGTCAAAAATCAGTTGACTTTATGTTTGGGAATTTATTTCTGGGGACTCTATTCTGTTCTATTGGTCCTCCTGTCTGTTTCTGTGCCAGTACCATGCTATTTTGATTACCAAAGCTTTGTAGTATATTTTTGGGTCTGGAAGTGAGATGCTGCCCACTCCACTCTTCTTGTGCAGGATTGCTTTGACAATACGAGGTCTTTTATGATTCCAGACAAATTTTATGATTGTCTTTTCTAGATCTGTGAAGAATGCATCTGACACTTTGACTGGATTGCATTAAGAATGTAGATTAATTTGGGTAGAATTCTTTAATCTTTTTCTTCTACCATTAGCTAGAGAAAGTTCTCTGCTTTTATGGGCCCATATGACTAGATTAGACTTACCCGGATAATTTTCCCTTTTGAAAGTCAACTGTGCCATATATTTAATACCATAACATGAGGTGATACTTCATCACACCCCTAGACTCTGGGAATTAGAATGTGGAAACTTGTGGGCTGTTATTAGAAACCCTGACTACTACACCAACCACCAAAGGTGATATCAGATATCACTCAGAGGTGCCCATGAAGGGGTGTCCATTTGAGCTACAACCATTAGGAAGGAAAATATGAGGATTATTTGTGTTCATTTGATAGCTGAGATCAATCATTTGTTTTATCACAGGGCTCCATTGTGAATGCTTGCTTGATTCAGCAACTTCAAAAAAGTTAGGTACTTTTTTCCAAATTAAAAAAAAAATATATATATATGTATACACACACACACACACACACATATAAAATTGGCCTAGAGGTAGATTTTACTTCTTCTTGGGTTATTTACTTATTTATTTGTTTATTTTATGGAAACCTCTCATCTGTCTTTTTAACCTGGTTTTTGCTAATAACCTTATTTTTGAATTAAAAAAACCTTGCTTTTTAACATTTTTTTGCTTGCTATAAATAATATCATGAAAAATTAATTATTTTTAGTTAAACAGAATGGAACCAGGCAGTAAACTTCAGGAAGGGGACCTGTTTAAAAACCCGTGGCCTTGTTGAAATCAAAGTATCAATAAATAGCTTCCATTTAAGCAAGTAGAGCACCATTTGCCTGCTGCAGACAGAGCGGTTTGATATCCTTGCAGAGGGCTATGAATGTCTTGGCTCCATGGTCACATTGCATTAATGCCTCATTAGACCCAACTATTCAAGCCCTTGTCCCTACATGTTATGTGCTTAGTGAGGGGACAGATGCCAGTTTCCCAAGAGGGGAAAAAAAAAATAGCAACTGGAAAAAAGGAAATGGCAGATTGTCAATGAGATAGCTTTTGTTTCAATTTTCCCTCCTTTGTTTTCTTTTGAAGCTAACTGTGAATAACTGTACTTTCCCTTTTGGTATTTTGAGCCATAGATCTGTACATTAACCTGAACTTCTTGTGTTTTGTTTTTTCCTCCTAATACTCATCTGGAAAATACCCCCACACTTGGCTTCCCTGTTCTAGTGAGATCCCCTGACCACTTCTTGTTTACTGAGGAGGAGTGGCGTGGTCCTGTGGCTGGAATCCCAGTCTGGAAGCCAGGAAAGCTGGGCCCCTTTCCCAGGCCATTCGCCACGCCTCTGCAGTGACTCGAGGTCTCCATTAAACTGCACTGGGCCTCCAGTGTGCTTACGTGATAAGTGGAAGTAATAGAAGGTCAGCCTTTGTTGCCTTGGAATCCTAGCTCTGCCATGACCTAGCTAAGTGACCGTGGGCTCCATCAGCATTCCTCTCTCTGAGTCTCCGTTTTCTCTTCTGTAATCTGGGGAAAAGGAATGTACCTCATCATGTGTGAAAAGTCGGTGGATGGCAAATATTATATGAAGTTTGGCATTGCATTGGTCAGCCATCTGATGGGGGGGAGGGGGGAGGTGGTGCCAAAATATGGCCAGTGACCTTCTGGGACAAGGAGGACTGGGCAAAAGTGGAAAGGAGTCAGACTGGAGTGTCTAAGATGAGCTGTCATGCTCTGTTCCTATATTTTTATGGCTTTGGGCAATACAGGGGAAGCCTAGGGTTGCCTGTGTCGTTCCTGGCACCAGCAGGCCTGTTGACAGTCATTGCCAGAGCAGAAAGAAGTAAAGGCCAAAGCCCTGGGTGGGGTGTGGCCGGCCTACCAAGTCAGATGAAAATGTTCATTTTTAATACTGTTCTGTGAGGTCTTTGAGTGGGACAGTGAATCACATTATCATCCTGTCCTGGAAATTTTCCAAATTTTAATATTATGCATATGTATGTATGTATTTAGTGAGATGAAAGAACCCTGGTCTCAGACCAAACTAGGTCCTGGATATGAGTTTTGATTTTACCAGTTCCATTATTATCTTGGCTAATTTACTTAAGTTCTGGGCCTTAGTTTCCTATCTATAAAATGAACACAGTAATATCTGCCTTGCCAACCTCTCCACTTTGCTGTGACGAGGACGTACATCACAAAACATGGAATATTTTGTTGACCTCACAGTGTGTGCTATCATACTTAGGTTTTTATTTTCTTGAAGGGCATTTTAAGAACAAGCCATTGGGTTTGGACATGGACAGATCCCTGGCATACAGTCCTGTGGGAGAATGAGGTCAAGCGAACAAGAAGCTAAGCTCCAAAAGAGCCTTAAGGGGGCCCACCCCTTGCTTAATTTCTCAAACTAATGGACATCCATGTTTCCACTCAGAATTCTCATTCATTTGTCAGGTACAAGGCCAACATACCAAAATAGCACTTGTGTAGGACTGGAACTATTACTGCTCAATTGCTTCTGGACTTTATTTTTTTCGCTCAACTCCATCACTCTCAAAGTATCTGTGGACGTGTTGAGGATGTAATACAGGCCGGGTGAGGGTGCTCAGGAATGGTCCAAACATTACACATGGAGAGAAGAATTTTAGAGTTGCTTTAGAGGATGGGCATGAGCCCTGGCTTCTCTGGCAAGCCAGTTACCCAATACCAGCAATGCCAATGGGGGTTAAAATTCCTGGGTTCTGCAGGTTACCAGCTTATGTGGGAAAAGGAGATCAAGAGGATGGGTGCTCAACTTTTTTATTTCTTCTTTCTAAATTATAATGTAATAATTGCACACACACAGACACACACACACACACACACACACACACACACACAAAAGGCTGTGCCACTTATAATTGGAAATCCTCTTGAAATAATAGTTAAATATAAAATTAAAAAGCCTACATGAATACAAATTTTTTAAAAAAATATCACTTCAGTTTAATAATCCAATAAGTGACAAAAAAGACAAACAATGAAAACAGCATCATATAGCACAACAGCTTTGTTTGGCTCCCTCTGGACAAGATCTTCAGTTTTCCCATAGTTTCACCTAAAAATCCAGCTGTGGAGTTTTTGTCTCTCTGTCTCTCTCTGTCTTTTTGGAGAGTGCATGTGCCCAATAGCAAAAAAAACAACCTCTAAAAAATAAAAATAAAGGGACCAGCAGTTAGCGAAATGGCTATGTCACTGAATTCCCATGTAGTTGACCACAGTTCAAGATCCGGACCCGGTGGCTTAGATTCATGCCGGGTGCGTGCGTGTGCGTGCCCAAGATCCCAAGAGAAGAATGGAGGAGAAGGGATTGCGGCATGGCCATCTCTCCGGGAGGTGATTTCTTGCTTCTGTCACTCTGTCCCTCTCTGTCTTTCTGGCGAGCACACGTGCCCTACAGCAAAAACCTCTAAAAAAAAAAATCCAGTTGTGGAATCAAATTTGGAATCCATTTCAGCTAATAATTTATTTAGATGTTTAGCTTCCTGGCCTATTTCAATGGAAAGAGATTTTATAGCAGTTACTTTGTTCCGCAGACTTGCAGTGAATCTCTCGTTTTCCTCTTCACAGGAGCTGTAACCATTATTAGCACAGCCGTAGTTGCCAGAGTTGCCTTCACCCAGGCCTGCATGCCTCATCCTAGGAGGGAAGAGGTAGGCAGGGTTGGAGTGGTGGGAAAGTGCCACGGGTCACACAGACCACTTCTTCAGTACCAGGGTCACTCGAAACACCAACTTCTTCCCCAAGAGCGTTACAACATCAGTCCATGAATACAATTTTTTTTTTAAGAAAAACGATACTTATCTCCCCTCCCGTTTCTTCTACATTTATCTCCAAGCCCACCTTCTCTTGGATCCCTGTTGGTGTGCCATGTTGTTCTTTGACCCTGAATGACTTCCCATTATCTTGGCACCAAGCCCGAGAGTCTCACTAGAGTATATGTAATGTCCTTACCTCCCTTTCTTTTTCATCTTCCATTGATTCTTCTCAAGGGCACCCTAGGGTTCCCTCATGGACTCAGCCCATTCTTGCCTGATGGTCTTCTCTAGGCAGGTTCTGATCAGCTCAGGCAGCCATCGGGAAGACAAAATGGCTGCTCTGGAGGAGGAAACTTAGGACACAGCCTGGTGTCAGGTTCTTTGCTCAGGGGACAGCCCCGAACCATGAAAAATCCATGGATTTCATTTTCAAATTACCAGTGAGAATGTGCACTTGCCAGAGTGAGACAGAGAGAGAGAAAGAGAAGAAAAAGCACCCCTCCTCAGAGGGGTGTGGTCACACCATGACCTTTTTCCTCCATTTTTTCCATTCTTCTAAAATTTGGGGCACTGCACACACATGCACCCAGCATGTTTTTGCAAGTCAAACCATAGTTGACCATGAAGGATCCGGCTCCTTTAAACACTAGGGTTTTTTGTTTGTTTGTTTGTTTTGTTTTTCTTATTTATTTATTTTGTCTATGAGTGAGAAAGAAGAAAGGGAGAGAGGGACAGAGAAACTGTACTATTGACGGGTCCCAGTGCGAAGGTCTACCCCCAGTATCAGCCAGCCTAGGTTCATGGACAAACGTGAGCCAGGCATACTCAGGGAGATCTCTGACTTGAACTGGGAACATTTCCATGTATGACTGCCTTATGGAGCATCACATTTTACTGTTGAACCGCCACCTGCCCCCAAGCCAGGAGCTTTTTTATTCACTCATGTATTCGTTTTTCTCTTTAACAATATTTGAATTAAATACCGGGTATTGGGAGCACAACAAATGATCAAACACAGACTACCTCTGAGAAGGTAGAGTTTAGTGGAGGAAGCAGACTCAGAAACAAAGGGCTCAAATTCAGTGGGATCAGTAGTGGCCTCCCTGACGACCGTGAGCACATGTAACGGAATCGAGGAGGATGAGTGGGGAGAGGGAGTTTCAGGTGGGTTGAGCCGCGCATGTAAAAATTAAGAGTTAAGAGAGAGCTGGTGCTTTCACAAACATACGCACAAAGCAGTATGTCAAGAACACAGTGTGTGTGTAGAAATGACCAAAAAACAAAAGCAAAAACAACAAAACCCCACAATCCTACTCATTCTGGTAGACTTGTCAGTCACATTCTCGGCTCACACTTAAACTTAGTTATTGAGGAGACTTAACAGCAGTACTTACTCAGGTCTGGGCATGGCTAAAAGAAACCACTGAATGGGACCAGATGGTGGTGAAGCACTGAAACATGATGCTCTGGGAGGCTGACCCACAGGAGAAGACTCCAGGTCATGCCCAGAGACCTCCTTGAGTACCTACTCTGGGCACTCACATGCCTGTAACCTGGGACTGGGTGAGGCTGGGAGTGATGGCAGTGTCAAGACCCTGTTGGGAGTGCTATTCTCTACCTTTCTTTCCCTTTTGCTCATGGAAGAAATAAATGGTTAAACTTTTTTTTTTTTTTAAAAAAAGGACCAGCATTTCTTATTTATTTATTTTGTCTATGAGTGAGAAAGAAGAAAGGGAGAGAGGGACAGAGAAACTGTACTATTGACGGGTCCCAGTGCGAAGGTCTACCCCCAGTATCAGCCAGCCTAGGTTCATGGACAAACGTGAGCCAGGCATACTCAGGGAGATCTCTGACTTGAACTGGGAACATTTCCATGTATGACTGCCTTATGGAGCATCACATTTTACTGTTGAACCGCCACCTGCCCCCAAGCCAGGAGCTTTTTTATTCACTCATGTATTCGTTTTTCTCTTTAACAATATTTGAATTAAATACCGGGTATTGGGAGCACAACAAATGATCAAACACAGACTACCTCTGAGAAGGTAGAGTTTAGTGGAGGAAGCAGACTCAGAAACAAAGGGCTCAAATTCAGTGGGATCAGTAGTGGCCTCCCTGACGACCGTGAGCACATGTAACGGAATCGAGGAGGATGAGTGGGGAGAGGGAGTTTCAGGTGGGTTGAGCCGCGCATGTAAAAATTAAGAGTTAAGAGAGAGCTGGTGCTTTCACAAACATACGCACAAAGCAGTATGTCAAGAACACAGTGTGTGTGTAGAAATGACCAAAAAACAAAAGCAAAAACAACAAAACCCCACAATCCTACTCATTCTGGTAGACTTGTCAGTCACATTCTCGGCTCACACTTAAACTTAGTTATTGAGGAGACTTAACAGCAGTACTTACTCAGGTCTGGGCATGGCTAAAAGAAACCACTGAATGGGACCAGATGGTGGTGAAGCACTGAAACATGATGCTCTGGGAGGCTGACCCACAGGAGAAGACTCCAGGTCATGCCCAGAGACCTCCTTGAGTACCTACTCTGGGCACTCACATGCCTGTAACCTGGGACTGGGTGAGGCTGGGAGTGATGGCAGTGTCAAGACCCTGTTGGGAGTGCTATTCTCTACCTTTCTTTCCCTTTTGCTCATGGAAGAAATAAATGGTTAAACTTTTTTTTTTTTTTAAAAAAAGGACCAGCAGGGGTCATGGAGGTATAGCTGTTGGATCTCACGTGGCTGACTGTGTGGTTGAGTCCTAGACCCAGTTGCTTGAAAATCATGCTGGACACACGTGCATGTGTGCCCCAAATCCTGAAGAGACTGGAGGAGAAGGGATTGCTGTATGGCCATCCCCATCCGGGCCATGAGTTCTCACTTTCTCTCTCTTTCTCTGTTTCTCTCTGGTGAGTGTGTGTGTCCTATAGCAAACCAAGAAAAGAAAAAAGAAAAGAAAAGAAGAGAAAAGGAAAAAAGAAAAGAAAAGAAAAGAAAAGGAAAGAAAAGAAAAGAAAAGAAAAGAAAAGAAAAGAAAAGAAAAGAAAAAGAAGCCATTAAGGATTGGAGATACACCCTGGGGCCCACAGGAACAGAAAGAAGAAACCATTACCACTTCTGGTACTATAGGGACAAGAGGACAGAATGGTTACAGAAAGCTGAAGAAAATTTTAGCTACAGGGTAGAAGGCTTCAGGACAGGAGCTGCGGGCTTCTGTGAAGGCACACAGTCACTGTCAACTGCCAGCCTGGCCGGCAAATTTGGAGCAGGGTAGGAAGGGACTAGAGTGTTTCTAGAGGGAAGCAGAACATACCCAGCATGGCAGACTATGGTCTTGTCTCCTAGTTCTTTCTACTCCGGCTCCCATTCATCATCTGTATCACAGATCACAACTCACATTTTAAAAGGATTGCATCTAAAATACACAATGAAGTATAACTATAAATTCAAAAACAGAATCCAGACCACACAAAACATAAATTAAAGGTCAAGTAGAGGGAAGGGGAGAAGAAGAAGGCTAAACAATAAAAGAAGAATGTGAAGGGATCATTTGCACTTACATAGTTGTCATTATTGAGCCAGAAATACGACTCTGTGCTTCCTGGTGGCCAAATTCTAAATGCAGATGAGGTCAGTCACATAGTTTTCCTTGTTGAAGAAGTGGATGTATACCAGTTTACATGGGAAGCCAGTCTTGTTCTAGACCTTACTATGAAGAATTTTCTGCACTAGGCAGCAGCTTACAATGCTAAGAAAATTCCTCTATCAGATTCAGGTATGCGCTCCGCATCTGGCGGCCTCTGTGTTGTTCTGGGTACTGTTCTCTGATGGTGTGCCTTTCTCCATTTCATGGTCCTCAAGATTGGGATCATGGCGCCAGAAGATGGTGCAGTGGTACAATTTAATGTTTCGCAAGGCTGACTTGCATGCAAGTGCTAGGTTTGTATCCAGAAACTCTCCTGAGTACACTGGGCATGCACGTACCTGTGATCCAGGTTGGCTGAGGCTGAAGGTGGATCATGGTGTCAATCTCTCTCTCACTCATAGAATAAAATTTAAAAACTTTTTAAAAACGGGGATCTTGCTTTTTCTATCTAGGCATACCTTTTTTTTTAAATAAAAAATTATCTATTTATTTAATTCAACTTGTTATTGCTATTATTATTTTTAATTGGACCAGACAGAAAGAGAGAAAGGGAAAGCGAGAAAGCAAGCCACCAGGTCCGGGACTTGAACTGTGGTTGGCCATGTGGGAGAATCCAGCGTTTTTAACCAGCACACCATCTGCTGGCTCCTAGGCATACCTATTCTACCTCCTGTGACCATACTGTCTTGAAATTGAGTCTAGTGAACATATTTTGGGTATTAATTTTTTTTCTGGCATTCAGAAATCATTTCTTATAACCTGTGTGTAATAATTAGACAAAGCATGGCCAAGTTCACAGTCCTCTGAATGTTCCCCTGGAGTTTGAAGTACAGAGTGAATGTCTCTTGAGGTAGGGGTTTTGGAGGACTGCAGCATCTTTGTGGGCCTGTGCATCAAAATAGAAGGGGACTTAATTCATCTCAGTTCTCAGTTCAACCTTAATATAGTGTAACCAGCAGTGCTTAGAATTTGGAGATTAAGGGCTTCCCCCTTGAAAATATGATAAAATAACTCTGTTCTCAGGAAAAAACAAAGGTGCACAATTTTGGTTTCAGTTCAGGTAGTTCACAAATTTCCTAGAACCCAACCATGGACTTATTAAGAGTTCACGAACCCTGATTTAGAAACCTTAGTTTAACCTATGATTCTCACAGCATTTTGTCTAAGAGATGTTTCTTCTGGATGCTCTGTGGCTCCATTAGCAATAGAAACAAAGTTCTATCTCAGGTATCGAGTCCATTCCCCAGGGACTGAGAGGAGTGGGAATATCATCCTCTTATTTCCCTCATCACGTTTACAGATAGGATGGAATAATTGTGACACATGGAATATTATTCAGTTGTAAAAAGGATGGAAATTCTGACAGCTGCTAAAACATAGGTGAACCTCAAGGTCATTATGTTAGGAGAAAAAGCCAGATAAAAGAAGACAAATTCCGTTTGATTCCACTTATATGCGGTACCTAGAGAAGACAAATTCATAGAGACAGAAGTAGAATGGGAATTATCAGAGGGTATGGGGAAGCAAGGTGGCATTAGTGTTTAACAGGTATAGAATTTCAGTTTTGCAGGGAACCAGCAGTTAGCATAATGGCTATGTCGCTGGACTCCCACGTAGTCGACCATGGTTTGCGTCCCGGACCCGGTGGCTTAAAACTCACACCGGGTGTGTGTGCGTGAGTGCCCAAGATCCCGAGAGGAGAATGGAGGAGAAGGGATTGCGGCATGACCATTCCCCCTGGGGAGTGATTTCTTGCTGTCTGTCTCTATGTCTCTCTCTGTCTGTCTGGCGAGTGCACGCGCCCTATAGCGAAAACCTTTCCAAAAAAAAAAAATTCAGTTTTGCAGAAAATGACAAAAAAGTGTCCAAAAAATGTGAATATACTTAATGTCATTAAACTGTGCAGTTAAGTGCACAGTTAATAGTAGTTAAGATGGCAAATTTTATGTTACATATATTTACCACAATTTTTTTAAGTTTATATATTTATTTCTTCTTGAGTGAGGCACAGAGAGCGAAACAGAAAGACAGTGACAGAACCCCAAGAGGGTCTTGACCGTCCAGTCCACATCCAGCTTTAACCAGTCTGGGATCAGGGGCACACACATGTATGGCATACTCAAGGCCTTCTGAGGGGTAGGTGTAACGGACAGGCAAGTCCCACGTGCCAGCTTTGGTGGATTGTGGCATGACTGAGATGGAAGGGACCTCTGGGAAGCCAGCTCTCGCTCTTGCTGGGTAGACTCCCTGAGCTGGATAAGCAGCTGTGGCATTGAGAACAGCCTCGGGAACACCTTGGGTTAGCTTTGGGATGAGTCTGCTAGGTTCTCTGGGCTTGTCATTGGAGTGTTTTTCATGTCCGTGCTCAATCTTATTATTGACATATACTTTTCATGTAAAAGAATGGCTCCGAATCATCTCTTAGGCTCTACACAATTTTTTTCTTTCTCTTTCTCCTTCCTTCCTCCCTCCCTCCCTCCCTCCCTTCCTTCCTTCCTTCCTTCCTTTCCTTTAAAGCTTTCTTTTCTAACTTTGCCAGAGCATGTGTACACTTGCTGAAGAGAGACAGAGAGGGAAAGTGGAATATCACCCTCCCGCTGCCCTGCCGCTCCCCTAGTCATGCCACAATCCTTTCCTGGGATTTTGGGTATGCACGCCCAAACACCTGGCATGATTTTTAAGCTGCCAGGTCCAGGAGTCAACCACTCATTTGGCCATGTGGGTTCCAGTTACCTTCACCACCTGGCCGGCCTGGGCTCTACACAATTTCTAAGAGCAAACTGTGACCTCATACATGAGTCATCATATGGGACCTCTCCATTTGAGAAGATCCATCTTTTTTTATTTGTTTTATAACAAGAAGTAAATAAATATGTGTTGCTAAGCTACTATGTCCATCCAAAAAAAAAATCATATAGTAGATTCCATTGTATTTGTGTTCTGTGAGAGATGATGATTCTTCTGTGTTAATACTGCCCTTTTGTTCTTGACCTCCTTTCCCAAAGTTAATTAGAGTTGCCCTGGTGTACTTAGTGTAAACAGAAAAAAAAGAAAAAAGAAAAAAGGCCAGAATCTTAATTTCCCATCAGAAAATAGTGGGGTTTGGTAAACTCTCAGAGGAATAAAAAAGTATATACTGGCTCATATTTTATTTCTGGATCTATCATATATCTGTCTATCATCTATTTATGTTGCAAAGACATTGCAAACACCTGATTTAATAATATTGCAGAGGTAAAAATATGAAGACTGTACAGGGAAATTCTAGGAATTTCCAGCTCATTATTCGACTCATGGAGGTTGGGGAATTAGCCCTTTCCCTCTGAGAAGATAAAGGCAGGTAAAGCCCATGTTAAGATGCACCTTTTATACCAGCAGATGGTATAGTGGTTAAGGCACTGGATTCCCACAGAGCCATCCATGGTTCAAGTCCCAGATCTGGTAGCTTGAAACTTACGTTAGGCATGCATGTGCCTGAAATCTTAGAGGAGAATGGAGTAGAAAGGAGACGGCATGGCCGTCTCCCTAGGGGGTGATTTCTCACTTTCCCTCTCACTGTTTCTCTGTCTCTTCAGCAAGCACATGTACCCTATGGCAAAAACCTTAACAACAATAACAACAACAACAAAAAATGATGCAGCTTAAGAGATTTAGGTCAGAGGAAAGGAAGAACTGTGTGTCAGTTATACCATTCCTCTAAAAGAGAGAGATCTAAAAATAAAAATGAGTATCACTGTATCAGATGCCCTGCCCCTCAGGGTGGTGAGAAGGTCCTGCAGTAATGAAATAATTCTGTCTATATATTTAATCTACATGAACTCAACATGCACACGCATGAGTGAAGAGGAAGCCTTTTATTTTTATTTATTTAATTTTTTTGGAGAGGTTTTTGTTATAGGGCGCATGCGCTCGCCAGAAAGACAGAGAGAGACAGAGAGAGAAAACGAGAAATCACCCCCAGGGGGGATGGCCACACCGCAATCCCTTCTCCTCTATTCTCCTCTTGGGATCTTGGGCACGCATGCACACGCACCTGGCATGAGTTTAAGTCGCCAGGTCCAGGACTTGAACCACAGTCGACTACATGGGAGTCCAGCGACATAGCCATTACTCTAATTGCTGGTCCTAAGGAAGCCTTTTAAATGGAGCTGGGACTTAGGCTGACCATTCAATACAAAGTCCCACAAGAACACAGGGTGGGGGTACTGGAATCAGCTATCCCTACAACTGGGCTTTCTCAACTGCTCTTGACGTGAACGTCCCACCCCACTGAGTGTGATTCTAGCTGTTTTTATTCTCTTGCAGCATGACTCCCACAAGCAACTCAAAGTCTTCATCTAACGCTCAGTGATTAGTTTTAACTCTAGGCAAGAGTTGGCTGTGCTAAGTTTCCTGAGACATCTGACATTCCTCTCTAACATACTTTACAGGCTTGCTCAGTCTAGCAGAGGTCATAAAGTTTTGAGAGTGAAAGAAATCATGACACTGTGGCATCAAGTATTAAATGATCGTTATGGAGACAAATCACATATGTATAAGATTCCAGACAAGACTGAGATGGCTTTTGACTTTATCCTGGAAGACTCACAGTATAAATTGTGGTGTGAGTTCTAACTTCCTGCCAAAGAGGTACAGATTTCTGATGAAAATGAATTTCCCAAACTTATTTTAATTCTGTATGCTCTCACCAATATGCTACGTACTGATCTTAACTCCCATGGAAATTATAATAGTTAAGAACACTTTAGGCCAGGCATTAGATTCCAAATCCCAGCTCCACTGACAACTAGCATATTAATTCTACCCAGTCTCAGTTTCTTCAAAGGTAACAACAGTTCTTACCTAATAGGGTAAAGAAGACAATCCATCTGTAGTACTTAGCACCTGCCTTTAATAAGCAGTGCAATAGATGTTTACTCTGATTATTCAGGAAGCAAAGGCAATCCAATGTGCTGGCCCTATGCCACTGACTTGTGGGAAGAACAAAGGACTGGTTCCATGCTCTGGATCCAAAGCCATGAAAAGTTTTGAAAACATGTGTATTTTTGTATTCTTTCTTTTGTGATGCTTCATGTACCTAACTTCTAAGCTATTTAAATACACATGTGACATATGTAAGTATTCATTCAATGCTTTTGGTGAACGTTTGTCGAGCATCTGCTAGGTGCCAAGTCAAGGGAGGAGACAGACGTGTACACTGATGGTACAAGCCAGGACAGAGAGTGGACTGATAGGGACACCTGAAAGAACTGATGTGCAGAAAGAGTGAATGGCTCAGAGAGAGCTTTTTTTTTTTTTTTCCCTAGAGAGAGAGATTTTTGCTATAGGGTGCATATTTTCGCCAGAAAGACAGAGAGCCAGAAAGCAAGAAATCACTCTCCAAGGGAGATGGCCATGCTGCAGTCCCTTCTTTATTCTCCTCTGGGGATTTTGGGCATGCATGCACACACGTCCAGAGTGAGTTTCAAGCTGCTGGGTCCAGGACTTGAACTGTGTGGTTGACCATGTGGGAGTCCAGCAATGGGACCATTACGCCATCTGCTGGTCCCAGGGAGGGTCTCTGGTAGGAGAGAAGCATGGAGGTGAGGAACAACGGGGGACATTAGGCAGCTATAAGAAAGTCAGGTTGCCAAAATGGAAAGTGCAGATCTGGGAATGGTGGGCGATGACTGGAGAGAGTGGCCAATCCTGGAGTACTTACATGCTCCACCAGGGCCTCTGACCTGTAGCCTGAAGGATGTGGAGCACTGTCTTCAAAATACGTATTCTCAATCATTTTATATGGAAGACAGATTAGAGGTGGAGACCAGAGCAAGGGTCCAGTTGAGAGATTGCTGTAGCCATGGAAGAAAGGGCTGGGGGCGGGGGGACCCTTGGGACAGGAGGGGAGGCAGGAGCATGAACACACCCAGGCTAAGTATCCATTATCTGAAGTGCTTGGGATCAGAGGGTTTCAGGTTTCAGATTTTTTTGAAGTTTGGAATATTTGCACATACGTAATGACAGATTTTGGGAATGGGATCCAGGTCTAAACACAAAATTCATTTATGTTTCATATGTAGTTTCTACACATTGCCTTGAGGTAATTTTATACAATCATTTTTGTATTACAGCTTTTTACTGTTACTCGTCACAAAAGATTAGATGTGCAATTTTCTACTTGTGGTTTGTGTCGAAGTGTCAGATTTTGGAGCATTTTGTATTTTGGGTTTTCAGATGAGGGATAACCTGTTAGGTTAACTAGTTAGGACTTGTGATTGCTAGGGTTAAGAAGTGAGGGACAAGGAGGTGTCAGGTATGACTTCCAGGAACCTATATTTGGCTATGGAGTGGATGGTGGTGCTATCCAGATTGTTTTAGAACAAAAGAGGAAGAGCAGCTTTTTGTTTTTAATTTTAAAGAGATTTTTGCTAAAGGGTGCCTGTGCTCATCAGAGAGATAAGACAGAAAGTAAGAATTCACACTCGGGGGGATGGCCATGCCACAACCACTTCTCTTCTACTATCCTGGGATTCTGGGTACACACGCACACGTGCTTGGCATGAATTTCAAGCTGCTGGGTCTGGGACTTGAACTGCAGCTGCCACGTGGGAGTCCAGCACCTTAACCACTATACCACCTGCTGGCTCTAGAAGAGCAGGTTTTGAGGGTGGATGATGATTTCCTCCTTTTGAAAAAATTTTAATAAGACACAGAATTTACAATCTGAGAAGATAATGATTCAAATGTGCTTTTCTTTCATAACAGCTGGACTTCAGTCTTCAAGCAAATTATTTGTAAAAAATTAAATCCTAGGAAAGTATGTTTCAACAGAAAATTTACAGTCTAATAGTCTCAGCCAGAACAAGCAACATCTGAATGTGAGTTGCCTTTACAGTTTAAGATAGGGAGAAGGAGGAGAATTTTTAAAGCTTGAAAAAGGGAAACCAGGTAAGGAAATATATGAAAGCAATAATGATAAGGGTTAATAAAATAATAATAATAATGAAAACAATGAGAAAAAAACCCACTGCCTTCAGATATTGTTTCTACCTCTTCCCCAACATCCAATTAATTTCACTCCAAGTTTTTCTTTTTCCTCTATCCTCTGATAGAGATATTAGAATAAGTGAATAGCAACAAGAAAAGTCAATGGGAGCATGAGGGAGAAATAGAGACGTGATACACAGACTGGTCATCATCCACTCAAGTCAGAGCACTGACTACCAACTTGGCAAGATTGGGAGAAATTAAGAACAAATTTGGATGGGCCAGCCCTGTAGCCTAGTGGTTAAGAGAATCAAAAACCACATGGCCAACCACAGTTCAAATCTCTGCCATGGTGGCTTGAAAAACACCCCAGGTGTGTGTGAATGCCTGCCTCAAATCCTGACAGGATGGAGAAATAGAGGAGAAGGGATTGTGGTGTGGCCACGCCCCATTGGGAGATGCTGTCTCTCCCTCTCTCTCTGTCTCTTTCTGGTGAGTACATGCATCCTCTGGCAATCAAAACAAAAAGAGAGAAAAAAAAGAACAAGTTTGTGTACATAGCCACAAGAGGTGACTCTAGATACTTTGAATTCTTCGGCCTCCTTGTGTGGCTTAGGAGTGTAACATGCCAGCTTGTGTTGTATTTCTGTTAGATTTAATATTCTTATTTGGGGGTAGGGAGTGGTTCTTCTTCTACTATCCTGGGATTCTGGGTACACACGCACACGTGCTTGGCATGAATTTCAAGCTGCTGGGTCTGGGACTTGAACTGCAGCTGCCACGTGGGAGTCCAGCACCTTAACCACTATACCACCTGCTGGCTCTAGAAGAGCAGGTTTTGAGGGTGGATGATGATTTCCTCCTTTTGAAAAAATTTTAATAAGACACAGAATTTACAATCTGAGAAGATAATGATTCAAATGTGCTTTTCTTTCATAACAGCTGGACTTCAGTCTTCAAGCAAATTATTTGTAAAAAATTAAATCCTAGGAAAGTATGTTTCAACAGAAAATTTACAGTCTAATAGTCTCAGCCAGAACAAGCAACATCTGAATGTGAGTTGCCTTTACAGTTTAAGATAGGGAGAAGGAGGAGAATTTTTAAAGCTTGAAAAAGGGAAACCAGGTAAGGAAATATATGAAAGCAATAATGATAAGGGTTAATAAAATAATAATAATAATGAAAACAATGAGAAAAAAACCCACTGCCTTCAGATATTGTTTCTACCTCTTCCCCAACATCCAATTAATTTCACTCCAAGTTTTTCTTTTTCCTCTATCCTCTGATAGAGATATTAGAATAAGTGAATAGCAACAAGAAAAGTCAATGGGAGCATGAGGGAGAAATAGAGACGTGATACACAGACTGGTCATCATCCACTCAAGTCAGAGCACTGACTACCAACTTGGCAAGATTGGGAGAAATTAAGAACAAATTTGGATGGGCCAGCCCTGTAGCCTAGTGGTTAAGAGAATCAAAAACCACATGGCCAACCACAGTTCAAATCTCTGCCATGGTGGCTTGAAAAACACCCCAGGTGTGTGTGAATGCCTGCCTCAAATCCTGACAGGATGGAGAAATAGAGGAGAAGGGATTGTGGTGTGGCCACGCCCCATTGGGAGATGCTGTCTCTCCCTCTCTCTCTGTCTCTTTCTGGTGAGTACATGCATCCTCTGGCAATCAAAACAAAAAGAGAGAAAAAAAAGAACAAGTTTGTGTACATAGCCACAAGAGGTGACTCTAGATACTTTGAATTCTTCGGCCTCCTTGTGTGGCTTAGGAGTGTAACATGCCAGCTTGTGTTGTATTTCTGTTAGATTTAATATTCTTATTTGGGGGTAGGGAGTGGTTCTGGCTGGTAGTGAGGGTTGATGTTTGGCTTTTTATCTCAAATTCAGTAAAACAAGCAATTGAACGTGGGAAGGAGAAGAGGCATACTGTTTCCTCTGCTGCAAATGGGTAGGTGCACTGTCCCAGCACACACAAGGGCATCTGAGAGTTATCGTTTGGGAGAGAGGTGATGTCAGCGGGGAGAGGGCTGTGGGTGGGTGTCCCCCGGCTGACTTCCTCTCTTTCCTCTCCCTGCCAGGACTCCCTCGTCCAAACCTGTAATCCCCGCCCAGGCAATTCCAGTTCTGGGTGTTTCTTAAGCAAATAGAGCAAATCACGCCAGCACTGGGGTTGCCACCTTTTAGAAGTCATATTCCAAGGCGACTGCTCGTGACTTATTCTCATGGCTTAGTCTCTCCAACTCCGGTGCCTGTGATTTCTTCCTCCTCCAGATCCTTAATGTGAACGAGTAACACCTGTGACGCGGGACCCTGTTTTCTGATGATCTACTTTGTGCGCGTAGCACCTTCTGAAGTACTGTCAGTCTCCAGCAGTTTCTCAGGTCTGTCTTACTGCCCAACCTGAGAAGAAGCCTTGTAGTGACTGGGAAGAAATCTGTCAGCTGCTTTCTGTTTAGGCGTCTTCCTGCTCCTCTCCCCACCTCCAAACTTGAGTCTAGCACCTGTCTAGGGAGGTGCTTGTCAAATGCTTGTGGATTGTGACGCAATGCCTCCGATATAGATGTCTCCAAGGTAAAAAAAGAAAAACCATGCATGGGGAGTGCTGAAAGTCATCTTTCTACACAAAATGAAAAGGGCCCCTCCCCTTAAAAAAGGCCTTTTAGGGATCAGCAGATGGCGTAAAGGTTAGGTCGCGGGACTCCAACATAGGTGACCGCCGTTGGATTGATTCTTGGACTCCGAGGCTTAAAGCTCATGCCAGGCACATGCGTGTGCGTGCTCCAAGTGGAGACTGGAGGAGAAGGGATTGCGGCATGGCAACCCCCCTGGGGGTGATTTCTTACTTTCTGTCTGTCTGATTCTTTTTCTTGTGAGCGCACATGCCCCAGGCACGGATCTAGGCACTCTGATGCTCTGTGGTCCTTTACTAATGATTATCATTGTTCTACAGATAAGAGTACCAGACACGGAAATGCTAAACAATGTGCCCAAGTTTGGAATTGGATTTCATGCTTAGGCAGTTTGAATTAAGAACATACACTCTTATCTCTAGACTATATTACTCTTTGTGTTCCATTTAAATTTATTTCTATCTACAGAAATAAGAGTACAAAAAACAACCAAGAAAATGGCCAGCCTAATGGTTAAGGACAAGTCTGGAGTTGAATGCTAACTTACAGAGTTTAAGTAGAAAGATCAGACCACAGTAACACTGCAGATTCAATAGAAGAGAAAGTAATTAGATGGGACTGAACTAGTGAAATAGAATTTTATGACTTTTAGCTAAAATATTACTGATTTTCTTCTATGCTTTGTTTTCCACGTTTAAAGATTTTTGTCTTCTCTTGAACAGTTGATAGCTTCAGCTACCTATTTGAACTGAATCCTAACCTTTTTCCTGGCTTTAAGTCTTAAGTAAATTTCTGTTAACATTTTTTTTAAGTTTTATCTATTAAAGCTAAAACTGTTTTTTCTTGAAATTAAAAACTGCATTACAAAATAACTCTAATGACTGCAGTAAACTCTATAGTCCCAGCTAGGTGCTACTTTATAGTAGGTTCACTTTATTTACTGAGGTTTATGCTTAAAGTCAGAAATGTGTTCATAGAAATGTATATATCAACTGTGCTTTACTATTGAAAGCTTTTAATTAAGATCTTTAATGAATCAATAAAATGTGAAAAAAAAAATTAGGCATGGAAAACAACTGTAGATACCAGAGACAGCGTGCGAGGAGGGTAGAAAATGGCAGCAGGTGAGAGGTAGGGAATCAAGGAGCAGGAAAAAGAAAAGCAAAATATATAACAAACAGAAATGGAGAATTATATGTTGATGATAATATGTATGGTAATATCCTTGATTGAGCCAATATACAATGTGTTCTGGATGAAAGATCTCATTTTGTATACTGTATTGATGTACAGTGAATGAATGTAAATAAGTATATTTAATAAAATAAATAAATTTGTTTCTACCTACAAGGTCATTTTCCCATGCTGTCTTCTAGAAGCTTTATTGTATGTTTAGATCTACAACCATGAGGAATAGATTTCTGTGTTTGGTGTGAGGTCAAAATTAATTCGTCTTTTTTTTTCTTTAGTTGCCAGAAGGGGAATGGGGAATGACTTGCCTGAAGGAGATAGAGAAACAGAGACAGACAGATAGGGAGAAGGCATCCCCCAGTGGGGTGTGGTCATGCTGCATGCAATCCCTTCTCTATTTCTACCTCCTCTGGGGATTTGGGGCATGCCCATGCACCTTGTATGTTTCTCAAGCCTCCAGGGCTGGGATTCACACTGTGGTCAGACATGTGGGATCGACTCTTGACTACTAGGCTACCCAGTCAGGCTCCAAATTAATTTTTTTGTTTCGGACCCCCAGTCGACAGTATACCATTTACTGATTTAAAACCTATTCTTTTCCTACTGTGCTGTAATGTCACCTTTGCATAAGTCAAGTAGCCTTATATTGTGAGTTAGGTTTTGAATTCTCTTTTCTGTTCTGCTCTATTTATCTTTGTGCCAAAATTACATCTCAATTACTCTAGCTTTAATATTTCTTGATATCTAAAAGCATAGATTTATCTTTTTTTCTCTTTTCATGTTTAAGAGTGCCTTGATAACTTTTGGCTTTGTATGCTCATAAAAATTTTAGAATCATCTTGCTGATTAAAGCACAGACACAGGTCAGCTGGGAGCATGGTAGTTAAGACAATTGGACCCCACATGTCCGGCTGTGCAGTTAGAGTCCAGGATCTGGCAGCCTAAAAAACACACCGAGTGTGTGTGTGTCTGCCCAAAATCCCAAAAGGGGCAAATGGAGGAGAAGACATTGTGGTGTTACCCTTCCCCATGGTGGTGACGGCTCTTTCTTACCCCTGCCCTTCCTCCTCTCTCTCTGTTTCTCTCTGGTGAGCACATACACCTTTGGGCAAAATTAAAGCAAAAACAAAACCACTTTGTACTAGACTCACCTACCACCTCACTCATGTTCCTGGGTCTCTCAGCAGGATTTTTATTGGGATTACACTGAATCCACAGTTCAGTGATGAGAATTAACATCTTAACTACATTGAGTTCCATGGACCTGGTATGTTCTTCTGTTTATTTGATTTTCTTTAACTTCTTACAGTAATGTTATATATCGTTTTTTCTGTGTAGATGTCTTGTTCACATTTTGTTAGATTTATTTTAGGAACCTGTTGGTTGAGTGGGGCTATCATCTAAAAACTCTCATTTTCTAGTTGTTTATTTTTTTTTTTTTTGTGGTATATAGGGTTTTTGTGTACTGATCTTGTAAATAGAGTCATTGTTATTCACCTATTCTTATTTTTATTTATTTATTTATTTTTAGATTTTTGCCATAGGGTGCATGTATGCCAGAGACAGAGAAAGTGAGAAATCACCCGCTGGGGGCAGGGGGGTGGCCATCCACAATCTCTTCTCTTTCATTCTCCTCTCAGGGTTTTGAGTGCACATACATGCCCAGCATGATTTTCAAGTCTTCCGGTGTGGGATTTGATCTTCAGTTAGCCATGTGGGAGTCCAGTGCCTTAACCACTACACCACCTGCTGGCCTTCACTTATTAATTCCAATTGTGGAGTGCTTAAAATATCTTTTGTACACAATCATGTCACCTATAAATAATGACAGTTTTATTCCTTTTTTCTAATTTGTATAATTTTCTTCATTTGTAGGTATTCTAGAATAATGTTGCTTAGAAGTAGTGACAGTGGACATTGTTTTTTAAACTTCTTATTTACAGTTGATCATCATACATCTTCCCAGTATAAAAAATATGATTTTTTTCTCAGCAGTTTTTCAGGAATACAGTGCCTATCAGTCAAGATGGACATTACCCTATACATTATTATGAGCAAATAACTTTTCATTTTTGTGTCAAACCACAGGTATTTTTTTCCCCTATTCCCCTCCTTCTCCCTATTACTCACCCACTATTTACTCCCCCTCCACTATCTGTACTATCCATAGTTGCCCTCCCTGTTATTTAACCTTCCAGTCTTTCAGTTTCTGCTATACAGTGCAGACATCTAGTATGTATTGAGTGGGTACATACAAAATCTGTCCTTCACAGTCTGGCATGCTTTGCTTAGCATTAAGTCTTCCATATCTGTCACTTTGTATCAAATGTCAGGGTTTCATTTTTTTTTTAATGGCTGAGTAGTATTCCATAGATTATATATGCCACATTTTCCCAATCCACTTGTCTGTTTTGGACATTTGGGCTTATTCCATGTTCTAGCAATTATAAATAATGCTACAATAAACATGGATGTGGAAGTACTTTTCGTTTCTTCTCTCTTCTTTTATTTTTTTTCCTTTTTTTTGGAGAGGTTTTTGCTATAGGGCACGTGCGCTCGCCAGAAAGACAGAGAGATAGAAAGCGAGAAATCGCCCCCCAGGGAGAATGGCCACACCACAATCCCTTCTCCTCCATTCCCCTCTCAGGATCTTAGGCATGCACGCACATGTGCCTGGCGTGAGTTTAAGCCATTGGGTCAGGGACTCGAACTGCAATTGACTACATGGGAGTCCAGTGACATAGCCATTAGACTAACTGCTGGTCCCTGAAGTGCTTTTCTGACTGAGGGTTTTTCTATCCTTTGGGTAAATATCTAAGAATAGAATTACTGGGTTGTATGGTAATTGTATTTGTAGGTTTTTGAGGAATCTCCATATCATTCTCCCCAGTGGTGGTACTAATTGACATTCCCACCAACAGTAGGAAAGTTCCCTTTTCCCCACAGCCTCACTAACATTTATCACTATTTATTTTTTAATTTTAGCCATTCTGACTGGAGTTAGGTGGTATCTCATTGTGGTTTTGATTTGCATTTTTTTATGATAAGGGATGCTGAGCATGTTTTCATATGCTTTTTGGCCATTTGTATATCTTTCTTGGAGAGTTGTCTCTTCAGCTCATTTTCCCATCTTTTAATTGAGTTGATTATTTTTTTGCAGACAAGCTATTTGAGTTCCCAGGCATTCTGATATTTATTCCCAGTCTTAGGGGGAAAACTTTTCAATATTCTGCTATTAAACATTCTATTTGTTATATACATATATATGTATATATATATATATATACACATATGTATATAACAAATAGAAGACAAATTATATATAATTTCAAGATATTCTATTTAGTTAAGAAAATTTTCCTCTTTTTTTTTTTTTGTGAAATAAGTCATTTATTATAGGTTAGTGATATTCTGTATTTACCGACGACTCCAACCTTTTTGGTGCCTTTAACCATATTGCCGCCGCCTAGGTCTGAACCCAGAGAGGAAGATAGGAAATTTCTTTCTATTTCCAGTAAGCTATTTTTGTCATTAGTCACAAGTGGGGTTGTGTTTTATCAAACAATTTTTCTGAATCTACTAAAATAATCATGATTGTTTTTCTTCTTTATTCTGTTAATATGGTGAATTATGCTAATTTTCTTTATAATTTTTTAGTCTGGTGAAGTATACCTAACATTAAAATGTACCATTTTAACCATGTGCAGGTGTATAATTTTATGGCATTGAGTACATTCCCAGTGTTTTCCAACCACCACAACTATCCATTTCCAGAACATTTTCATCTGAAACAGAAATTCTGTACCCATTAAACAATAAATCACCCTTCTTTTCTCCTCCCATCCCCTGGTAACCTCTTGTCTGCTTTCTGTTTCTATGAATCTGACTGTCCTAGGTACTGCACATAAGAAAAACTGTATAATATTGTCCTGTGTTTGGTGCATTTCACTTAGCATAATGCCTCCCAAGTGTATTCTGTGGCATTTGTCAGAACTTTTAAGGCTGAGTAGTAGTCCACTGTATGTGTGTCCCATGTTTGGTTTAGCCGTTCATCTGTTGATAGACATTTGGGTTGTTTCTACCTTTTGGCTATTGTGAATAAATGCTGCAGTAAACATGAGAGTACATATATCTGTTTGAGTCCTTGCTTTTACTGTGTGCATGTGCATGCCTAGATGGGTCATATGGTAATTCTGTGTTTAACTTTCTGAGCAACCATCACACTGTTTCCACAGCAGCTGTACTATTTTGCATTCCATCCACTAAGGTACAAGGGTTCCACTTTTTCCATATTCCTTGCCAACACTTGTTCTGTTTCTCTTTTTATAATAGCCATCTTAATGGGTGTGAGGTGTTATCTCAGGTTTTGATTTTCATTTCTCTAATGATTAGTGATGTTGAGCATCTTTTAATGTGATTATTGGCCATTTGTATATTTTCTTTGGAAAAATGTCTATACAACTCCTTTGCCATTTTTGAATTGGGTTGTTTGTTTTCTTGTTATTCCATTTTTTGTTTTAATAACTTGTTTGTAAAAATTATTTTCCTATTCCATTAGTTGTTACTTTAGAGATTACAATGCCATTGATTTATTTGTATCAAATGTAATTAATTACTCTTACCACTTTCTAAAAAATGAATGCCTTTTAGACAACAGTTTCACTCTTTTCTTGTCCATCTTTCTTTTCATTTTAAATTTTTAATGTATTTTTTTAATTTCAAGAAAAACAGTTGTTTTTCTTTCCCTGAAACTCTTGTTTAATGAATTTAATTCATCCCCTAAGCATAGTCACAGCATATAAAATGTGATTTCCCATCCAGAATATACTGCATAGTGGTTTAATCATGCATGTTATCATCAATAATTTTGCATTTCTAGTTTCATATATATATATATTATATATATATGTACATATATATATACACATACATATTTATTCCTATGTCTGACCCTCTGCCCTTTCCCACTCTCTTTTCTATCTCTGGTGTCTACATTTTAATTATACATGTATTTCCAACCCTACAGAATATCTTTATTGTTGCTTGTTATAGTCAACATTATTAAGTAATATTCTTGAAGTTATTACTTAGTATTATTTTTCTGGTATTATGTAAGGAATTTCACTAATATTTCATTAAATAATAGTCAGCTAGCAATATATATTAATTATTATTGTTATTTAAAATTTACCAGGGAGCTTGTGCACTCACCAGATAGAGAGCAAGAAAAAGAGGAAAAGCAAGAAAGCACTCCCCCAAGGTTCATGGTCATGTTGCAATCCCTTCTCTTCTACCTCACTCTTGTTTCTCAAGCTGCCAGGTCTGAGACTTGAACCATGAGTTGGCCATGTGAGATCCAGTGTATTAATCTCCATGCTGCTGGCTGATCCATTGTTTATTTTTAAAGGATATTTTCACTAGGTATAGAATTTTCAATTGGCATTTATTTTCTTTCAGTTTTTTAAAGACATAACTTTGTTTGCATTTCATTTTATTTACTTGTTCATTTGTTTTTGTTTTCTGAGACTATTTTTTGTTTCTATTGAGATGTAATCTATTGATTTTTTTTGCTTTTGTTGTTCTGGAAGTAATTTCTATTTCTTTTGACTGTATTTAAAAAAAATAGAGGCCATGTGTATTCACTAGAGAGATAGAGAAAGAACAAGAGAACTATAAAGAGAGAGAGCAAGAGATTGAGAGGGGGAGGGAGACAATATCCCCAATGGGGTGTGGTCATCTGGTCGCGATTTGAGGGCACACACACCTGGCATATTTTTCAAGCTTCTAGGGCCAGGACTCAAACTGTGGTTGACCACGTGAGATCTGACTCTCTTAACTGCTAGGCTACAGGGTCAACCTTTCTCTGGATATTTATAAAATTGTGCCTGTGTCTTTGTCTTTGTTTTTAGCAACTTTGTATTCATAGACCAAGATGTAGCTTCTTTTGTGTTTAATCTACTTAGGCTCTGGAGCATTTGAATTTTTCCTTGATGGCTTTGTGAGTTTTGGGATATCTGTAATGTTATCTCTTCATGTATTTTTTTTGCTCTATTTTGCATCATCTCCCCTTTTGAGTCACCAATTACCTGATGCGTAGGTCCTTCTAGGATTCAAATTAGATAGGTCTTAGATCTTTTCTCATGTCTTACATATCGCTTATGCTCTTTTTTTTTTTTTTTGCAAAAAATAAATCCATTCAGTTTTTATTTCTGTGTTTCCACCAACCTGTTTTCCAGACCATTAAATTGGCTTCTTGATAATGTTCCTCTGTATCTGTTGCTGGTTGGATCTCTAGGGTTCTGTGGAATAATTCCAATCCTTTTTCCAGACAACCATTCAAAAGTATTCCTTTATGGAAAAAATCAGAAGCTTTAACTTGTAATTCAATTTCCATTACTAGCAATTGCTAGTGACATTGTATATACTTGTTTTATAGGTTAGAAATTTGAGACTTGAAAAGTTAAGCAAATTACTCAAGGTTGCACAGCTACCAAGTGGTAGACCTGACTGAGAGTCTAGCTTTGCTGAAGTTGAAGCTCGTGATCATATTTATTATTTTATAAAATATCTGTGCCCCATAACCTCACTGTGGGTTTATATTGAACTCGTTGTGAATTAAAAACACTGGTCTTTTCACCTATGAATTTGGGTTAAGTCACATTTTTCTTATTTGGAACTTGTCTAACTCTATCTTATCATCCAACAATCTGTCTACCTTTCTACCTATTGCCCGTCTGTCATCGATCATCTATTAATCTTTTACTTAAATGCATAATTACTTTTTTCCCCTGTTAAATCTCAAACTGAGGGGTTTAATGCTTCATTTCACTTTTTTCCCCTTTTATTCATGATAGAACATGTGCATGTGAAAGAGAGAGAGAGGAGCACCCCCTCCCATAGGGTCTGCTCATGCCGTGATCCCCCTCCCCCAGTCCTCCAGCCTGATGGATCCTGGACACCTGTGCATGTGCCTGGCATGTTTCAAGCTAACATTTTTAATGGAATAATATCAGGCAGTGCCATATGGTGGCCACTGGTGACTCCAACCAGTTGTGAATATGTCCAAGTGTCTACTATTTAAAATAATAAATTTTCGGGAACTAGCAGTTAGCGTAATGGCTATGTCACTGGACTCCCACGTAGTCGACTGCAGCTCGCGTCCCGGACCTGGTGGCTTAAAACTCACGCCGGGCGCGTGTGCGTGCGTGCCCAAGATCCCAGGAGGAGAATGGAGGAGAAGGGATTGCGGCGTGACCATCCCCCTGGGGGGTGATTTCTCGCTTTCTGTCTCTATGTCTCTCTCTGTCTGGTGAGCGCACGCGCCCTATAGCGAAAACCTCTCCAAAAAATAAAATAAAATAAAATAATATATTTTCAAATTGACCACAATGACATCCCAACAGACAACCTCTTTTCATAGCGAATATATTTGATGGTTTGGCATAGCATGACCTTAGTGAACCCATGTTAGTCCTGTGATCATCGTATTCTTTTTTAAGAGTTTCATAAACCATTTGCTTAGAAACATATTCTAGAATTTTGCTAAGGATTGATATCAAGAATTTGCTTTGATCAGACTAAGGTTTTCAGAATGTAGGCTTTCTTGAATTTCACAATCAAAAACTATTTTCTGGTCTTCTGGCACCTCTTTGTCTTCATATCTTGCCTCCTCTACCCAGCACCCCCAACAAGATTGCCATTGGTAGTTGCATAATTACTCCTCTGAGTCTTAGAACTTTGGGTTATGATCTGCTTGGGTTGGAAAGTGTGATCTCATTTTGAAGTTAGAGACAGTGGAAAGAGAAGTGTACCTAAGGTTATAGACCTAAATTCTTGTCTCGATGTATTGCTCATTAGTTGTGTGGGGGTTAAAAATCTCAAAGGGGCGGGGCCAGCAAAAGGTGTAGTGGTAAAGGTGTTGGACTCCAACATGGCTGACCAGGGCTCAAGGCCCAAACCTGAAGGATTGAAAATCATGCTAGGTGTGGGTTCATATGTGCCCAAAATCCCAAGAGGAGGTTGGAAGAGAAAGGATTGCAGTGTGGCCACCCTCCTGGGGATGATTTTTCATTTTCCCTTTCACTATTTTTCTCTGTCTTTTTCTAGTGAATGCACATGCACTGGGGGGAGGGAAAGACAAAACAAAAAACTCAAAGGAGCATAAAAGGATGAAATGATTAACAGTTGTGAAAGTATCTGAAGTCACATGAGCTTCAAAAATTTAGACTACTTTTGGAACCAGCAGTTAGCGTAATGGCTATGTCGCTGAACTCCCACCTAGTCGACCTTGGTTCCTGACCGTGGTTCCTGTCCAGACCTGGTGGCTTAAAACTCATGAAGGGCGCCTATGCATGCATGCCTAAGATTCCCAGAGGAGAATGGAAGAGGAGGGATTGCAGCTGTGGCCATCCCCCGCCCGGGGGTGGGGAACCTCTCCAAAAAAAATTTTTTTTAGACTACTTTTAATGCCTTATTTCTCTTGGATTTCAATTTATTCTTTACATCTTGAAATATCTCTCAGAATTTGAAAACAATTCTTTTTGCTGAAGAAGATAAAAAAAAATAAGAGTGCTTTGGGGATCCAAAATGGTGTAGGGCACTGACTAGTATTAACTGACACTGCTTCTTGTGGGATGTCTTATTAAACTCATTGTTTACCTTGCTGTAAGCAAGTCATGCAGTTGCTCTGGGTTTTATTTCCATCTGTGAAATGAGGGAAGAACAAGGTGGTTTCTTAGTTCTAACTGTGAGTTCTAAGTTACGAACTCTAGGAATTCAATTTTGCTTTCTGTTATGCCCTTGAACTCTATAGTCAGCTGTATTAGTTTGTTTAGTGTTGCTATAACAGAATACGTGGGGCTGGGTGACTTATAAAGAAAAGAAGTTTATTTGGCTCGTAATTCTGTAGGTTGGAAAGGACAGAGGCTTGGAGCCAGCGTTTGCTTGGCTCTGGGGAGGACCATGCTGCTTTAAGCCCTAGTGGAAAAGCACAAAGTCCAGAGGGTATATGCAAAAAGAAACCTGCTGTGCCCAAATTACTTTATAACGACTTGCTCTCTGGGGAACTAAGCAGGGAGAATTGGATCTCTCCTGGAAAATGGCCTGACACTATTCATGAGGGGCTCACTCCCCAGTCCCGAACACCTCCCATTAGGCTCCACCTCCCAACACTGCTGCACTGGGTGTTGAGTTTCAACATAAATTTTGGTGGGGACACTCAAACCATAGCACCTTCTTCCTGTAGAGGAGGATCTCTACAGTCTCTACAGTTCAGGAACCGGCAGTTAGCATAATGGCTATGTCACTGGACTCCCACGTAGTCGACCGCAGTTCGAGTCCCGGACCTGGTGGCTTAGAACTCATGCCCGGCACGCGCCCAAGATCCCAAGAGGAGAATGGAGAAGGGATTGCGGCATGACCATCCCCCGTGGGGGGGATTTCTCGCTTTCTGTCTCTATGTCTCTCTGTCTGTCTGGCGAGCGCAAGTGCCCTATAGCAAAAATCTCTCCAAAAAAAAAAAAAAAAAAAAAGAACTGCCTTAATCTTCAGTGATTAAACCCTGGAAATTAAAACATTTTGAGCAGACCCTTTGTCACACAAATTGCTTCTGAGCTGAACCTCTGTCATCGGTGTGATGATATGCGCTATTGGCCCAAAGGAGCCTGCACTGGGATGACAAACCTACCGTCCCTCACTGTATTATTCACTGTGTTGGATTATCTATGATTTGAGTCTCCCACTAGCCTAATGATTGAGAATTGATGGTGCAATAATACTATGTCAACATATAGAGTTGTTATGGAAATACTGGAAATAATTAAGTACCACTTTCCAAACTACAATGGTTTTTGATAAATGGGAAGAGATTTCAGATATAAAATACAGTAATTACTCTTTGCCCTAGAATGATGAAAGAAGCTTTTGGATCTACACAGGAAGTAGCTATTCATCAGTTGTGATTAATTTGGAAAAAAAATCACATTACTTGCCTCTAAAATATTAATAACAATTTTGCTTTATTGTGCTTATTTTCTACTCTGGGGACATTCACCAAAATCTACAGAAAGTGTTTTCTGATCTAGGGGCAATTATTTTCTCTTATTTTCTTTCCTTCTTAATTGCCAGAGGGCATATGCACTTACCAGAAAAAGAGAGATACTGAGAGAGAAAGAAAGAGTGAGAACATCTCCCAATGGGGACTAGTCATGCGGCAATTCCCTCTCCTTCATTTCTCGGTTCTGTCAAGATTTGGGGCACACATACACATGCACCTGATGTGTTTTTCATATTGTGGGGGCCAGGATTTGACTCACCATCATCCATGTGCAATCTGGCTCCTTTAACATGAAACAATGGGCCACCCCTGCTCCTCTTTTCAAGATAGATTTTATCAGCCACATTTTATTCATTTACCTACACTACCAATTCATTACTATTTTTTTTTCATTTATTTTTTGGAGAGGTTTTTGCTCTAGGGCACGTGCACTCACCAGACAGACAGAGAGAGACTGAGAGACAGAAAGTGAGAAATCATCCCCCAGGGAAGATGGCCACACCACAATCCCTTCTCCTCCATTCTCCTCTCAGGATCTTGGGCACGCACGCACACGTGCCTGGCGTGAGTTCAAGCTGCTGGATCTGAGACTTGAATCTCGGTTGACTACATGGGAGTCCAGTGACAGTCATTATGCTATCTGCTGGTCTATTTATTAATTTATTGAAGAAATATTTGATTTTTCTGTTAAGAAAGGTTTTTGCTGTAGGGCACATACACTTACCCAAAAGATAGAGAGAGACAGAGAGACAGAAAGCAAGAAATCACCCCCCCCCCCCAAGGGGGATAGCCATATTGCAATCCCTTCTCCTCCATTCTCTTCTTGGGATTTTGAGGACGCATGTGTTCACACCTGGTGTGAATTTCAAGCCACCGGGTCCAAGACTTGAACCATAGTCGAGCTCATGGAAGTCCAGAGACATAACCATTACACCATCTGCTGGTCCCATGAAGAAATATTTTAAAAACGTGTATGCTATACCACACATGGGCTCATAAAGGAACTGAGAAGGTTCTTCCTGCTTTTAGAGAAATCTTAATCAGCCCACCTACCATAGTGGTAGGTGGTAGGGTACTATTGTGTGATACTGAAGCCACATAGGAGAGTTCTGCGTTCTGTTTTTGGGTTGACCCGAACATGCCAAGTGTACCTGGGATCCTGGCTGGAAGGCAGTGGCAAGGTGGAGAGGAATGGGGATCTCTAGACCCTGTCAGGGGTCCCTCTTATTCTCTCTCTCTCTCATAAAATAAACTTTAAAAAGTATAATCCATTAGAACACATTTGCTAAAGAAAGGAGTGTAGTACGGCCTATTAGATTGTAAATTCTGGCTCTTAGACCTTTTGGGAGCCTTGCTCTGTTTTAGTCTCTGTCTCTGCATTCTTAACCTCTTGGCCTTATCATCCAAATACTTTCTGTGTCTTGTTTCTTAAAAATAAACATCAGACCTCTTTCAAGTAATCATGTCTCCCAGGATTACCCTACTTTTCCATCCCCCCCAAAAGAGCTGTCTGCTATGCTGCCTCCCTTTTGCTTCCCATTTCTTCTTCAACTTACTTGGATTCTACTTCCCTTCCTCCCATTCCACCAGAGCTTCAGTTACTAAATCATATAGGTACTTTTAAATTCGTATCTTACCTGACCTTTCAGCAGCATTTGAACCAATTGATCTTCCCTCCTAAATATATTTTTTAATTTTGAAAAATACACTGTCTTGTTTTCCCTTTCTTCTATAGCCAGTTTAAAAAGTTCCCCTTGGATGGTATCTCTTCCTCAGCCTTTAAATGCTGATCTCTCTCATGGTTGGTGCTGCCCTCTTCTCTCCTCTGCTCTTACTTTCTCTCCTCTTCCCTCCACTTCTTTCTTTTCTCTTTTACAGTAAAATTATCCTTTCCCATGATATAAATCTACCTATATATTGAACAGTCTCAAATTTTTATCCTTGGTCCAGCTCTCTTTTCTGAACTCCAGATGTAAATATTGAACTGTCTCTTTGATATTGTTATTTGATTATCGTAGAGATATTCCAAACTTAGCATCTCAAAGTCCGAGCTCCAAGTTTCTCTCCACAAATCTGCCCTTCTGTAATACTCTTCATCTCAGTGAATTCTATCTCCATATGCCCAAGTGCTCAAGGAGATCTCTGCCTCCTCTCTAAAGTCTAGTGTCACAGGTCCTGTAGGCATTTTGAACTGAACACTTTTCTAAACCAGCCCTTTGATTTCCATCCTTTCCATCATTACTGTGCCCTCAAGAATCTCTGAATCAGAACAAATTTTAAGAGACAGAGCAAGTGGTGTGGTGGTTAAGGTGCTGAACTACCATGTGGCTGGCCATGGTTTGAATCCTGGACCTGGAGGCTTGAATATCTTGCAGGGAGTGTGTGCGCATGTACCCAAAATCCTGAGAAGAGAATGGAGGAGAAGGGGTTGTGGTGTGGCCATCCCCCAGGGGACAATTTTTCACTTTCTCTCTCTCTCTCTGTTTCTCTCTAGCTAGCACAGATGTCCTGTGGCACCCCCACTCCCCAAAAAAGGACACATATACAAAATAAAAGAGGGAAGGAAAAAAGAAGGCAGGCAGTAAAGAGAAAGGAAGAAAAGATGGAAGAAACAAAAATCCAAAGCCACTTGGTTCTGTCTTCTGACCATCTGCTGAAGTACTAAATTTGGAACTTGGTAGTGAGTTTGATTCCTCTCTTTCCTTTATTCTTTATATGAAACGTATGTAAGAAAAAGTAACTTCCACTTAAGACCGCAATGAAAAAAACCAGAAGAGATTTGTACTTCCATCTTTCACACTGAAAAATTGAGCAAAATACATGAAACAAAATACATGAAACGATTTTCAGAAGATTGGACAAGTAGCTGATTGGTCAGCAGGTAGTGTAGGACAATGATTTCTGAAAGAAGGTGCTATGATTTGATTGTGTCTCTTCAAGGTACATGTGATGAAATTTGTGATGGGACAAAAGGGTAACACTTAATCCAGCTCTGGGTTTAAGAGGTGGGACCTGATAATTTCATTTATTTTTTTACTAGTGGGAGAAACAAAGATAAATCTGAGTTGTTTTTCTTTCGATGTGTCCTAAATGCATGTTCAGGCATCTGGCCAACTTGTTTGCTACTTCTTCAAAATCTTTAAAATATTCACATGCTGTTTTGTTATAATTTGTATTAAAGGAAAAAATACTACCATTTAACATAACATATTTTTTCATGTTTTTCTATGTAAAAATGAGTCATGACTTTTCTGATGACCCAATAAAAAGCAAACCAAAGAGGAAAACAAAAAAACAAACAAAAAAAACATGGTGGGGCCTTGGCCTAGATGGTGACTCTGAGGTAAAAATGGAAGGTTTGTGTCCAGAGACCTCCCCAGGTGTATGTGCCTATCATCTGTGGCTGGCTGAGGCTGGGAGTGGATTGCAGTATTGGGACTCTGTTGGGAGTGGAATCGGTCTCTCTCTCCCTCTGTCTCTTTCTTGCTCATGGAAGAAGTAAATACAAAACTTAAAAAATTTAGAAAAAGGTGGGGCCTTTGGGAGGTGATTAGTTAGGTCATTAGTGAGACCCTCTGCATGAAATCCTGGTGGGTGTACAAGGAGATGGAATGAGACAGGCACGTGAACACGACATGTGTGCTCTTGTTCTGGCTCCCTGTGATGCTCAGCACTGTGGTCAGACTCTTCAGATCCCTTACCAGAGGGAAGGCCTTTACCAGGTTCAGCCCCTTGACCTTTGACCTCCAACACCGCAAGATAAACAAACCTTGATTTTTTTATTTTTATTTTTTATTTTTTTGAGAGGTTTTTTCGCTATAGGGTGCGTACGCTCGCCAGACAGACAGAGAGAGACATAGAGACAGAAAGCGAGAAATCACCCCCCAGGGGAGATGGTCACACCGCAATCCCTTCTCCTCCATTCTCCTCTCGGGATCTTGGGCACGCACGCACACGTGCCCGGCGTGAGTTTTAAGCCACCGGGTCCGGGACGCGAACCGTGGTCGACTACGTGGGAGTCCAGTGACATAGCCATTACGCTAACTGCTGGTTCCCAACAAACCTTGACTTTTTAAAAAAGAATTATTTATTTAATTTTATTTATTATTATTTTAAAAATTTGACCAGAGAGAAAGAGAGAAAGGGAAAGTGAGGAAGCAAGCCACTTTCCACAGATCCGGGACTCAAACTGCATTCTGCCACGTGGGAGTCCAGTGCTCCTACTACCATGTCACCTGCCAGCCCCCAAACTTCGACTTTTGTAAATTACCCTAAGCTCGGATATTTCTGTTATTAGCAACACAATGGACCAATAGAGAAGAGATACAATGTGAGTCCTACAACTGATTTCATAAACTTCCACAGCACATTAGTATTGTACCTATTTAGGTGGCCACCTATTGTCTTTCTCCTTCCACTAGAATATGAACTTGGGACTTGGATATTAGTTGAACACCTAGCCTAGTGCTTAATCCATACTTAGCACTCAATTCATTTTCTGGATGGGATAAATAAATGAGTCCTTGGTTACTTTTGCTTCCTCACTAGCCAAGTACTATCTATTCCACCTTTCAATTACATCTCAAACCCACCTACTTTTCTTCATCTCTACTACTATCACCCAGGTCTTCAACACCACCGTACAACACCTGGACAAATGCAATAACTTCTAGGTGGTCTTCTTTTTTTCCCCCTCTTGCCTTCTCCAATTATGCCACTCAAATTGGTTCTTTAAAATGTAAACTTCATTTTGTCACTCTGTATTGCAGTGTAGCAATGGTTTCTGCACTTTGAATAATCTAAACTCCTTATAAGACTGGCCAGCTACAGCCTGTCTACTTAGCTTCTTCCTCACGGCTCTCTAAGCCAGTAGCCCTTAGGGTCCATGGGACACTATTTGCAATCTATCAAGATAGCTGGTTGTTTATATTCTCTCAGCTTTAGTTGCTATGCCATGGTGTTTAGACTTATTTACCATGATCTAAATTAACCATTAAAATATAATTGATAAAATAAATTAAAAAATCAAAATATATAAATAGAATTAATAAAATATTAGTTGTAAGTTTGACAATGCATAATCATAAGTACAAATAGAACAATTGACAATGGGAAGAATGATGACTGGGTTATAAGAACTTATCAAAGTCATTCTCGTTCTCTTGAGGTAGAGGGATATCTCATTCTAAGTAGTGATTATAGTTTTCCAAGCATAATAATCACAGAAGGCAAATTCTAGGCTACTAGAGCTTTCTAGAACAATCATGTGACAATATATGAACATCCTTGCTCTGATACTATAATGGCTATGCAATATTTTGATTTGTTGCTTGACTTCTAGTATCGACTGATCCACTCCTGACACAGTGTCCAGTTCAGATGCATGTCATTGCTTCTCAGGCCAGTTTTATCTGTCTCTAATAATTTAACACATTATTCTCCCAAATTATGAATCAGCTTCTTGTAGGTTTGATTAGTGTGAATCAATTTATTGACCATTGGATCATACAGAGTAAACAGATAAAATACATTTTGTGGTCTTGTAATCTTGAGGACCAAACTAGAGCATAAACATCTCACCAACACATAGGTCTCCTTTGATGAGAAAATGACAGGATACTATGACAGAATCAAACACAATGATAGAGTGTTGGCTCAAGAAAATATACAGGAGCCCCAGGTCTAGGCCATGGTCTCAGAGGAGGAATGGAGAAGAGAAACAGTCGTAATAATGGCCAGTGTCATTGATCTGACATTCTGTGTATGTGGAGGGACAAAGAAGATCATGCTTTATGTACTTTTTCCTTTATTCATGATAGAGTGCATGTACACATATGAGAGAGAGAAAGAGGGAGGGAGAGAGAGATCGAGAAGTACCTTCGTCAGAGTCTATCACACCATGATTCTTTTCCTCTTACCCTGCAGCCTGTCAGATCATGGACACTTGCTTCTGTGCCTGGTGTGTTTCAAGTCCACAGGGCTGGGGATTTGAACTATGGTCACCATGTGGGATTTGGCTTCTCTCGTGTGCTGTGGAGCTGGACCACATTTAATATATTTAAAAATGTTAATATGTTCTCTACTCCCTACGTGCCTAGATAAGCAAGAACCCAGTCTCTTTCTCAGTCCCTCTTTTACCTTATATGGCCAGTAACTGTGGATCTTATTTGTGCTTGTCTCCTCCAGCTGGGGCCAGAACTCAGGTGCCCCCTTGAGGATGGAGAACCCTCTTGCTGAGTTCCAAGAACACATCATGAGTTTGATTCAAAACAATGAGCTGCCCTGGCTCTCTGCTTGGGGTCTCTGTTGCAGCATGCAGTTGTTCTTTGAAGGATAAAGGCATTTGACTTCTGCTGTCCTGCCCTTCCGCTGCCCTGAACGTTGCTCCCCCCCAAGGCACATACAAACTCATACCCAGCACTGGCCTGCTCCCAACAGTACAACTTGTAAAATTCACTCCCTTCCTTGCAATTCCCGAGGTGCTAGTGACCGTGGGAGGGCGGACTTGAGACAGGCACCAGCATCCATTGCCAGGGGGACCCAGGGTGGCTACTGCCTGAGGTCATCAACTCAGTCCCTTCCAGAACAAGAAGAGCCTGCCCAGAAGACACATTCTCACTTCCACTTTTGGAGCCACAGGAAATAAATTTCTGGAAGACTTTGAGTATATTTTGTCTTTAATTTCACCTTTACGCATTTGGAAATAATAAGATATAGTCACATAACACACCTGAAATCTCTGTTCTAATAGTTTAAAAAGTGGATGTGCTCCTTGCTTGGTTGGGTGTTTTATTTGTTTCATCTTACTCGGCAAGAAGCAAAGGTTCTCACTGTGAGGGCTGGACATCCACACTCTGGTTACATATGGAGAAAAGATATGTGTGTGTGTATGTGTGATAGAGTGAATGTACATGTTCCTGCAAAAATAGGCAGGGAGAGGTTGCTGGGGAATCCGTTCAGATCCGGTGCATTGAGTGTGGTGGGCAGTCGAGGGAGGGGACTAGGGTATGTACGGAGATGCTAGCCACAGAGACAGAAAACTCAGGAAGAGACATGCATGAGGGAATCACGAGAATCCATGTGATCTGGTGGTTGAGAACATGAATTCTGGAGCCAGACTGCAGGGTAGGGTCAGAAATCTGTCCTGTTATTTAAGCCGTGAGATCTCTGTTTCTTCTCGCTTAAAAAGGGGATGATGATGGTATTAATAATAATAACAAAAATGGAGACATATAAAGCATTAGTAAATGCTATAAAAGTGTTAGCTGTTATTATCATAACTTTTTCCCTATGTACAAAGATAGAATAATGTTTTGATTTTGCTTTTCTAAAGCATTTAAAAAAATTAATTGCCAGAGGGCATATGCACTTGCTAATGAGAAAAGGAAAAAGAAAAACACCCTCCAATAAGGTGTGGTCACTATTCAGTCCCTTTTCTATTTCTTCATCCCATCAGGATTTTGCTAACACATGCACATGTGCCCAGCATGTTTTTCAAACTGCTGAGTCTGGGATTCAAACAACAGTTAACCATATGGGATCCAGCTCTTTTAACCACTAGGCTAGGAGGCCGGCCAAGAAAAAATTTCTATTTTAAATGGGTGGGTTAATGGAGTATTCCTAAAAGTGTGTGTTTGTTTGTTTAAGAGAGATTTTTGTTACTGGGCGTGTGCGCCCACTGGAGAGACAGAGAGAAAAAACGAGAAATCGCCCCCCAGTGGGGATGACCATCCCTTCTCCAGTTCCCTCCTGTGGTTTTGGGCATGCACACACAAGTGTCAGGCGTGACTTTTAAGCCACCATGTCCGGTACTTGAACTGCGATCGACCACGTGGGAGTCCAGTGACAGCCATTATGCATCTGCTGGTCCCAAAAGTATAAAAGGAGTAGAATGGTTAACGTTTGGGTGAAACCAGGGTTTTTTCTCTTGTTGAATGCTGCTGAGGGTTGAATGAGTGGTAGGGGTGAAGTGGGGAGTATGTGAGTGACCAGGACACTTGGAGAGAGAGGGTGAAGAGGAGCCAATGAACACAGAAAAGAGAGGGAAAGGTTGAGGGAAGAGGAGAAAGAATGACCTCAGAGAAAGGAACTCTGAGGAGAGAGATAATTAAAATATTTTAGCATTTTGCTGTGTGATATGCAATGCAATATCTTTCCTGCATGTCTTCAAAACCACACTGTTCTGTAAGGCCTGGGGCAGCTTTGAGCTTTGTTTGGCTTAGTTTCTCAAAACAGGCCCAGTTGTATTTCAGGTGCCCATGGAAAGAAGACTAAATAAATCATGCCTATGAATTCTTCTCTGTTCATATTATTTCTCTCTTAAAATACTAAATCACCTCAGCTTGGTTTCCTGCATTTTGCCACATTTTAAAAATAAGGTGCGTTTCTTCTTTATCTTTTCCATCAACATGTTGTGTAAGTGAACGCATTTAGTTTGTTGCAGATCTTCATGTGGATGAGACCCTTCCTTGGCAAACTGATGGGTCATACGATGATCATGGCTTCTTACATGTTTGGGGTGATAGTTCTTTGAGAACTCTTGAGCAGAGTTCTTTGGCTTAGATGACTTCTGCTTTGTCATCCATGTCGTCCACACTCTGGGCAATTATTGCTGCTTGTGCTAATGTCTCTGACCGATGGTCTCTGACCACATCCAAACTGAGTCTGGGAGGCAATCATTTTCCTAACTCTTCATTTAGTTTCTCTTTTCTTTCCCATTTTCTATCAATCTTTTGCACCACGATCAAAGAGGGGCCCACAGAGTTCTGGCAGACCTTCCACATTTTCTAACTCCTGTGTTTGAAGACCCTAGCGGGTCTTATATTCTTCTTTTGGGGCCTAATATCTGGCTTATACCTTTCCTTCAAATTCAATGCCTCCTTCCTCTCAGATGGTCAATCGTTATGTTAGAGGGAGGGAGGGAGAGAGAGAGAGAGAGAGAGAGAGAGAGAGAGAGAGAGAAAGAGGAATTCCTTCTAACATAGAGGTGTTTTTAACTATTAGTGGTCATGCAGTTTTTTTCTTTTTAAGAGTTAGATGTATAGTAAATCGTACTCGTAAATCCTTTCCTTGGGCTTCTAGTAATATTTAACCTGGCTTTCTTATCAATTTTTCTTTCTGTCATTCCTTCTAATACTGTTTTTTGTTTGTTTCCAATTACTCCTTGTGGGTTAGTCACAGTTCCCTTTTTAAAGTTGGGTAACTGCATAATGAGTTTTTTGAGTTCGCTGCCAGAATGTGGAACTAAATTGTGTCGTAACCGCTATTACATAGTGATTCCTATGAAAACACTCTCTGTATAAATTCCTTTCTGGCACTCAAGCCAAGACCGTGATATTTCCTTTGTTTATGAATTTTAAAGAGCAATCACTTGTTTGATTCTCAGACTGTACCATCCCTCCTTATTAAACTGTATTTCATCAACTTATAGGATAAGACGAGGCTTATCATTTTTCTTCCTGGCTTGACTTTGTGGTTTCTTCACTTTCATTCAACGTTTTAGTATTATCTCTCAGATTTTTGACTTATGGTAAAACACTGTTGCCATATACTTATGCTTTAACTTTGAAATTTCTGTTCTAGAAAAAAAATTCAGGTCAGCCTGTTGCTTGCTGGTTAAGGCAGCTGGATCTCACGTGAATGACTGAATGGTTCGAGTCCAGGATCCAGTTACCTGAGAAATACACCAAGCATGTGTGAGTGTTTGCCCCAAATCCTGACAAGATGGAGAAATGGAGAAGGGATTGTAACGTGACCATGCCCCATGGGAGGTGATTTCTGGCTCTTTCTTTCTCTCCCACAAGCAAGCATGCTGTCTGGAAAAATCAAGCAATCAAACAAACAAACAAAAAACTATTCTGCTTCCTTAGCCCTGCAAGAAATTTCCAAGATTTCTATTGATGTTGTTCCTCACAACATCTTCCGTCTTCTCCCATGTTTGTTACTGGCAGTTCTCACTCCATTGTTGAGGAATGGTTGCTGTGTGAAGTCCCTCACTTTCAGCCCAAGAGCATAGTTCTCTTTTCTGTCTGTGTGTTTCTAAGCACACGAGGTGTTATGTATGTTGGCTTCTAAGCCCCATCCCTTCAGTTGTCTAATTAGGTGGTTACCTTATTTTCTCTTTTTCACATTGTCAACTGAAACTTGTGATCATTCACATTGATCAGACTTACTCTGTTATGTCCTTTAAAAACAACTTTCTGCTACAAGAAGCTCTTTTCTAGTTTGATTTGACTTGAGCCTATCTTACCTCTGTAAGTTCTAATTATCCTCAGGATAACTTTATTGATTAGATAATTGTCAGGGAGACTATAAGATAGAAATTCATGTCACTTTTAAGTAAATATTATCTGTGATTGGTATGGTGGCTCCCTATTGCCAGGGACCCAGGCCTTATGTTCTTGCTTCTCTATCCTCAATGTGTGTTTTTCACTCTGTGGTCTGAGATGGCGTCTCTAGAGTCAGCCATCCTAATGACATTTCCATGAAGAGGAAGGGAAAAGTGCAGGAACAGGGCATGCTCCCAGAAATGGCACACACCACTTCCTCTTACAATCCATTAACCAAATAGTCAGGAGGCCACACCTCAGCTGTAAAGAAGGCTGGTAAGTATGACCTTTACCCGAGGCAGCCATGTGCCCTGCCGACATTTAGGAATTCTCTTAAGGAGCAAGAAGGGAAGAAAGACTAGGATATTGGAGATAAAGTAGAAATCTCAACACAGACCTTAAGTCCAGATAAATTCCTTCTCTTATAATCTCATCTATGTATCCCAATTTGGGGAACTATTTAATTCTACAGACTTTGAGAACAGCAAGGCAAGATCTTGAATTTAATTTGTGTAACTAAGGACTTGCAGAGTGCTCCTCAGGCTCTTTCTACCCTCCACAGCATTGTGAAACTGGGGCCACCATTGTTCTGGCACCGAAGGTTCCATGTTTCTGATAAACCGGAAGCACTGGAATATGAGAAAAGAATGCACATTTGACAATGCCAAAGACTCAAGTCTCTCTGCTAAATATTTTATTTAACTTTGTATCACACAAATTTCTACACTTCTAATTTTGAGATCTGTTTACCACAACTTTCTCTCTCCCGAAGCCTTTGCTCGTGGGTGGGGTGGTTTTGCTCATTCTTTTGCCCTTCCCGTTTGCTCCTGGCAGAGCTTCATGTTTACATTCATTTCACATACAGACATTTCTCTTTTCCTGAAATTTGCATGCTTTGCTTTTCACCAGGTTTTAAAACATCTTTCCTGGTGTCTACCTTATTCTGGGAGAAGTGTGCATTTTTCTTTGGATCTTGGCATCAGTTGGATCTCTTTCTACTCGCTACAGAAGTCACTAATAAAGAGGGAACAGAAAATGTCAGGTAAAAGGTTCACATGATACTTAAAAGATCTATTAGCTGTCTTATACCAGCTCTGCTTATTCAAGAACCATTTGATCTTGCTCTCTAATTGCCTCTCCTAGTAAAATATGTTTTGATTACATGTAGCCCCGTTCTGCTATCCTATTAGAGATTAAAACATGACCTGGCAACTCTATAATATTTTGATATGTATGCTCAAACCTCCTCATCCTTATAAATTTCAAAGTTCTGTGAAACGAAAGCCAACAAGTATATTAACCTTAATTTTAACCATGTGTCTTAGAATTAGAAGTTAAAAAGAAATGGTCCACATATGACTAATTTGGTAATATGTGTTGCAAACTTTAATCTGAAAAAAATGCATCATATACTTCATAAATTCTTCTTATCTTCAGTGCCACCACCTCTGTTCTGGTCCCTGGGGTTTTTATTTCCTTTCGCTCATGTTTTTCACTCCTTGTTTCCAGTCATTCACAAACATCCTTCCTTCTCTGTAGAATCTCTTGGATATGTTGCTAGGTCTCAGTTTCAGCTTTTACCTCTAAGAGCCAAGTCCCTATCAAGTCTCATATAAATTACTGCAACAACCTCTTTACTGGTCTCCTCACTTCCAGTTTAGCCCTCAGATCGCTGCCAGATTCATCATCACTTTCATCATCTCTCTCCCCTGATTAAGACCCTGTGATATTTTCTAATTTCTGATTACTTCAAGTCTGGACTCCTTAGCCTGCACTGTGAATGTGCTCCTTAAAGGTTGTGTGTTAGAAACTTGATCCTTAATACAAGAGTGTTGGGAAGTAGGGTCAAGTGGGAGGTTTTGGGTCATGGGGCCCTTCATGAATGGATTAATACGGTTATCACAGGAAAGAGTTTGCTTCCACTTGTTCACACATGCTTACTCTCTTTCTCTTTTTCTCTGTCTCCTTCTCTTTGGCCTCTGCCATGGAACAATGCAACAAGCCAGCCCTTGCTAGACGCTGGCCCCTCAATCTTGGACTTCCCAGCTCCCTGCCCTGCAAGCTCATAAATTTCTGTTCATTATAAATTACCTAGTCTGTGGTATTCTGTTATAACAACATAGGATAGACTGAGACAGCCTGGTAACGATGAGCCTTGCTCGATATTACCTATTTTTCAACTTTCTTTCACAGAGCATCCCACTATACATGCCCTACTTCCGTTTTTTTCCTCCTGTTCTCTCCCTTGCTTTTATTGTATATTTCCATCTGTAGGTCTTTGTTTATTTTGTGTGCTTCCTGGCAAACCTCTCTTCTTTCCTCCACCAATCCACACAATGCCTTTCCTTCATTATCCTGAAGACTTCCTGCTCTTAATCCATTCCACAGCAATCTGTCTTTTATACATAATATTTCGGACTATGGTCTACATTTACCAAATTACTTTAAATGAATTGAAGAATGCTTTAAGTCTGTTACATATCCTGCTGGCATACATCATCTCTACTCATCAAGTTTTCTGCTTTCCGTTCCTCAGTGTGTCTACCTGAATAGCATTTGATATTGAATTTTCGTTAAATAAATCAATGAGATGAGAACCATATAAGATTCAATACATTTATTTTATGTATTTTGTTTAATCCCTTCATGCTTATGCTTGTTTCTTATCTTCACAGCTGAATAATTTCCATTAATTACTTGAGAAAAAGAATTATGAGATGCAGCTCAAGGTGAATGAGTTAAACCAAGAAAAGAGAGGAGAAAGTAAAATTTGCCTTACTGTAACAAATTGTAAAATCCAATCCTTTAGAACAAGGGTACAGCTATTTGAATTTTTCAACCTGGCCGAGCTATTGATAATTGATTCATGTAGACTGTTTCCCATTATACTGGAAGGGATCATGTACACACAAAATTGGTTAAGTTTGGGGACCAGCAGGTGGTGTGGTTAAGGCATTGGACACTTCCAATGGTCAACCATGGTTTGAGTCCTGGACCTAGTGGCTTGCTTTCTCACTTTCTCTCTCTCTCTCTCTCTGTGTGTGTGTGTATGTGTCTCTCTCTCTAGTCAAAATTTAAAAAAATGAATAAATAAAATTTTTAAAAATTCTTAAAAATAATTAGATTAAATCTGAGAAAAGGTGAGAGGCAAAAATAAAAACAGACAAACAAAAGTCTGGTAAAACTTAAAACCACACCTCTCAAAATCTGTTGTCTTAGCAAGAACCTAGGTCTTAAAATTCAGAGGTTTAAGATCAGCAGATGGCATAATGGTTACTTTGCTGGAGTCCCGCAGGATCAACCATGGTTTGATCTGAGACCTAGGAGCTTCAAACTCACAAAATCTTGAGAGAAGGATGGAGGAGAAGGGATTGTGGTGTGGCTATTCCCCCCATGGGGGGGGGATTTCTCACTTTCAATCTCTCTGTCTCACAGGCGAGCATATGCTCCCTATAGCAAAAATCTCTCAAAAAAAATTCAGAGGCTCAAGTTAGCTGTTATGATAGTGAGTTTGGGATGATGTTATGATGCTGTGTTAGAGCCCACATATTGCACTCCTCTGCATGCTCAAAAACATGAAGGTGCATGCTGAGGGGGTTAGGGTGCTCAGGCAGAGTTTTACCTTCACTCTTTCTGACAGAGCAAGGGACCACTGCATTTTGGTCTTCCCTGCCTACTGAGATTGACTCATTAGTTTCTGTAAACATCACATACCTATAGGACAATGATCAAACTCGTTCAAATGGCAAACACCTGGGAGTCTTGGCATTCTCTGAAGAGCATCAGAAGTGTAGTAGAGACTAAGTAGATGCTCATCAGTCCTGATCCCTTCATCCAGCAGCCTTAGCCTCCCTTGGGTTCACCTGGAGCCTTATGATTATTTCTGGCTAATGGAATATGAATTCAAGTGATAACTTTCCCTTCCAAGCCTGACCCTCTTAATTTCCATGGTGATCCCTAGCTTGCTTGCTCTCTTTGCATGTTGAACAGGCAGATGAGGAACTTCCATGGAGGATTTGAAGGTAGGGCATGGTAGAACCACAGCTTGAAGAAACCTGGAAGTCACTGAGGTGGTGTGTGGGATGCTGCTCATATTACTCCTTCACCAAACAGTGAAATGAGGGCAAAGTGTACTTTCATTGGTCAAGCTTATAAATTTCTGATACTGTTTGCTCCCATTAGTTAGCCTAATACAAATAATGATATCTGAATTCACCCCAAGGCTCAGAATAATTTTACTAAAAATAACTTGTCTGAGAAAAAAAATTTAAAAGTTCTAAATCTGAGACCAGCAGATGGCATAATGGTTACCTTGCTGGACTCCTGTGTAGTCTACTGCAGTTTGAATCCCAGACCTGGTGGCTTAAATTCACACCAGGTGCATGTGTGTGGGTGCCCAAATCCCCAAGAAGAGAATGGAGCAGAAAGGATTGCAGCATGAGCATCCTTCCTGGGGGAAGATTTCTCACTTTCTGTCTCTCTGTTTCTCCAGTGAGTGCGTGCACCCTATAACAAAAATCTCCCTAAAATAAAAAGAATAAAAAGAGCTTTTAAATCTAAATCAATTTAACAAATAGTTGATGAATAATTACCATATTCAAACATTATGTTATATTTACACTGTGTACTGGGATATAATGTAGAATAATGTAGAATTATTAAAATATTTATTTAATTTTATTATTATTATATTATTATTTTAATTTGCTACCGGGTACATGTGATTACCAGGGTGGGGGTGGGTAGGGAGAAAGTGAGAATGCAAGCTTCTAGGCCCAGAACTTGAACCATAGTCAGCCATGTGGGAGTCTAGTGCCTTAACCACCATGCTACCTATTGACCTTAAGGCAGAACATTTTACTGAGGATGATAAGTTTAAAAACAAAGCAGGTGTCCTGACTGTATTTTTAGATGTGTTATGAAGAAAATGAAGTACAATAACATGAAAGAGTGACAGGGGCAGGGCCTAATTTATATGAGTGGCCAGGGAGAGGAGGATCTCTCTTTGAGAAGGTAACCATTAAGTTAAAACTTGGCTAGGTGCCACTATGTGATTACTTGGGAAGAACCCATCTATGCAGAAGATACAGGATGTGATTTTGAAGGATCAGATTTTGTGTGTTCAAGGCACAGGAAGACAAAGAGTGGCTGAAACTTACGGAGCAAGGAGGAGAGCATCTGAGATGGAAGAGGTCATCAGACCCAGCTCATGCAGGCATTTAGAGCAGGTTAACCATTTGCATCTATTCAAAGAACATTGAAAACATTCACAGGTTTTAAACTCAAGGACTAATTTACGTTTTGAATCACTGGTTTCTGTTTGGAAAATGGATTTTAGAGAGTAACAGGCCAGTCAGGAGTCTAAGCAGTAGTCTTGGCAAGATAGGATGGTAGCTTAAACTAGGCTAGAGCTGGATGGATTTGGGATTGATATAAAAGGAGACTTTTTAAAGTTAATTAAACATGAGGTGTAGAGAAAAAGAATAGAGATTAATTAATTAATTCAACAATATTGCTTTAACATCTACTATGTGCCAAGAGCTCTTCTAAGCTTTGGGGATAAACCATTGACAAAGCAGACAAAGCCTCTTCTTCTAAGACCATAAGCTCTAGTGAGGATTGGCAATAGATAACCAACATCGGGACCAGCAGATGGCATATGGCTGTATCGCTGGACTCCCAGGTAGCAACTGCGGTTTGAGTCCTGGACCCAGTGGCTTAAACTCACTCCGGGTGTGTGTACATGTGTTCCCAAGATCCCAAGAGGAGAATGGAGAAGGGATTGTGGTGTGTCCATCTCCCCAGGGAGGTGACTTCTTGCTTTCTGTCTTTCTGTCTCTGACTTTCTGGTGAGCACACGCACCCTGTAGCAAAAACCTCTCCTAAATAAATAAATAAATAAATAAATAAAATAATTAACATCTTATGCCAGGTAGCAAGAGGACTTTGAAGTAAAGCATTGTGAAGGGACAAAGAGGGCCATAGATGGTCATTTTCAATATGATAATCAGGGGAGTTTTCTTTGATAGAATGATTGATATTTGGGGCACCAGCTGTTGGCATAATGGCTATGTCACTAGACTCCCATGTAGTTGACCACAATTTGAGTCCTGGACCTGGTGGCTTAAACTCATGCCGGACACGTGTGTGTGTGTGTGTGTGTGTGTGTGTGTGTGCCCAAGATCCTGAGAGGAGAAGGGATTGTGTCATGGTTATCCTCCTAGGAGGGTGATTTCTCGCTTTCTCTCTCTCTCTGTGTCTTTCTGGCTAGCGCACAGCCCTATAGCAAAAACCTCTCCAAAAATAAAAAAGAATGATTGATATTTGAACAAAGAAATTAGGAAGTGGGCTGGTTTCCTAGTGTAGTAGTTAAGGGAGCTGGATCCCACATGGCTGACCATGGTTTGAATCTCAGTCAGGGGAACTTGAAAAATATACTGGGTGAGTGTACATAAATGCAAATCCCAATAGGATAGAGAAATGAAGGAGAAGGGATAGTGGTGCTATCATGCCTTGTTGAGAGGCGTTTTTTCTCTCTCTATCTCTGTCTCTTTATCTCTCTCTGACAAGTGCATGTGCTTGCAACAATTAAAAGAAAAAAAAGAGAAGAGAAACAAACAAAAAAAGAAAGAAGTGAGGAAGTTAGCCATGCTGCTATCTGGGACATGGATACCCCAGAAAGAGGAAACTGAGTGCAGAGGCTGGGAGGTGGAGGCCCACGTGGCATAGTGGAGGAGCTGCCCAGGCTCTGTGGTGGGAGTAGAGTGAATGAAAGAAGAAGTAGGAGGAGATGAGGTCATGGAGAGGTAGGGGGTAGGCAAATCACAAGCTAAGATCAGGACTTAACTTTTCTTTTGAGATGAGAAGCCCTAAGAGAGTTTTGAATAGAGGAGACAAAGCAGGAAGACTAGCTCAAAGGTGATAGTCTTGGCAAGACACGGATGGTTTTGTTTTCATCACTGGTTGAATATTGAAAAGACAGAGGAAGAAATATAGGAGGAGAAATCAAAGTTCCGTTAAAGACAGGTTAGGTTTGAAATGCTTGCTAGATGTACAATTAGAGGTAGCAAGAAGGTAGTCAAGTAGTTGAATTTGGAGCTCAGGGATGGGTCACGACTAGAAATATAAATTTGGAGGTGTCAGTTTAGGAATGGTATGTAATCCCTCAGGACTAGATGTGATCACGCAGGTGACAGTCCATGGACAGAGCAGAGGCTAGAGCTGAAGCACTGACAGACCTTGAGCCATCATACTTGTAGAAGGGAAGGAAACTGAAAAAAGAGTTGCCAGAGAGGTAGAATGGGACTCAGAGGGGTTCAGTGTTGTGGAAGCCAAGGTAAGAATGTAATTAAAGTTAGAGGATTCAGCTGTGTGGAATTCTGTCAAGAATCAAGAAGGATGAGCACAGGGAAGTAATCACTGGGTTTGACAATGACAAATCACTGGTAAGGTTGCCTAGACAGACTTCAGTGGAGATGAGGATGAAAACAATGCAGGAGAGCATGGAAGAAGAAGTAAATGAGGGGACAACAAACACCTCTTTTTTCAAGTTTATTTATTCATTTATTCCACGAGGGAGATGGAGACCGAAAGGGAGGGAGAAAGGGAGGTGGGGGGTGAGGTAGGATGGTGGAGATATACAAACGGGGTCTTCCTGCCACAATCTGCCCCCTGTCTCAGTCATCCTAGACCATGGGTATACAAGTGACTCAGGATGTGCCCAGGATGTGAACCCAAGACCTTCCTTATGTGGGTCTTATTGCATTACCACTGTGCTACCACTTGAACAAGTTTTACAGGAAGAAAAACAAAGAAATGTGATAGAAACCAGTGGGAAATAAAATTTCTCCAAGGAGAAAGTATGGCACTACATGTGTTATACCTATTTATACAGGAATGATGACTTAGTGTACTGTTTCTATATATTGGAACTTTAAAAGGAGAAACTTCATCTTCATGTAGTAAATAGCCTCATATATGTTAAATACCTAGAATGAATGAATGTTCTGGCTGTGTGTGTGTGCGTGTGCATGTATGTGCGTGTGTACATTGTCTTCAAATCTAGTGGGCTGGAAATCTTCCTGACAATCTGTTAGGCATCAGGGATTTTTATCTCCAGCTGGATGTCCATTTTTCTTCTTGATAACCTCTTACTAATGAAGAGCCTGGGATGGGAGTTCCATTTACAAATGGTGAATCATTAGAAACAGATTTGTAGGTGGGGACAGATCTTCCAGCAGCAGAGCCTCACTTCTGAGGCATGCAGTCAGTTTCCTGCACAAGTGGGCCCGTGAACAGATCCATGGGAGGGGAGATGGCTCAGTACACATCAAAGTCTAATACAAGCCTTCATCTGAAAACCGATGGGCAAAACGACAAGTGCTCCATTTATTTTTATTCTTTTATATACAGAGGGCACATGTGCTCACCAAAGAGGAAGAGAGAGAGAGAGAGAGAGGGAGAGAGAGAGCAAGCTCATCAATGGAGCATAATCATGCCACAATCCCTCTTCCTCTATTCTACCTGGCCATCAGGACTTCTGGGCATACATTCACATGTGCCCAGCATGTGCTCTGAGCTGTCAGGGCCAGGATTCGAATTGCAATAGGCCATGTGGAATCTGGCTTCCTTAATCTCTGAGCTACAAGACTGGTCCTAAGCAGTCTCTCAAGCCTCTGTTTTTATTTCTCTTCTCTATCTCTCTCTTTACCAATTATTGGGAATGGAAACATTTCCTTGTTTTAACAGCACGCTGTGGGCCTTCAGCTCTCTCAGCCCATCTCTGAGCTTCCTTCTTGCTTGTCCTTTATGAAAATTATTCTCACATCCAGTTTGAGAATGGACTTACTGCTTACTGCTGCTTTGAGGGTGTGTATTCAGGGTTTTTGTTTTGTTTAATTTTCCCTTTCTTTTTAAATCTTCTTTTTCTTTTTCCCTCCAAACTTCCCTTTCCACTGTGGAAGGCAAAATAGGCCAGTGAACTCTCAACAAGAAAGATCAGGACCAGCCCTCAGTATAATTGATTAGAATCTACCTTCCCAAGTTCCAGCCCATCATCCCTATAATATATTGACTGGTTATTTCATTATTCCCAACCTCCTCCTTCTAAATGCTCATCATGTTATACCCCTATCCCCACATCACTTTCCATCCTATCACCAGGGGAGTGGTTATGAAACTTTGTTCATTCCACCGATACTATTATTTAATTCAACTTCCCATTTAACCTATATATTTACTTAAGAAGGAAATTTTGTCACTCTAGAAGTAGAAAATTAGGTAAAAAGATATACATGCAACCCCCTTCCAAAACCAAAATAATAAAAACCAAGCTTACATGATCAAAATATACATGCAAACCCCTTCCAAAACTAAAATAATAAAAATCAAGTTTAAATGATCAAAATGCTAAGCTTGCTTTCTTTTTTAAAGGGAGATTATCTAATATTAAAGAGCTATTAAAGATATACCAGCACCAAACTGAGACTTTGACACGTTTGAAAGATTCTAAGAGAAACGCTGTCTGCACACCTTCGAAAATGTACTAGAAGCCACGGCACGGTCCACTTCGAAATGGTTAACATGGTGAATTTGTTATGTGAATTTTACCTCAACTTAAAGAAGGAAAAAAAAGAATAATTGCTAAACAGTGTTACTTAATACTGTATAAGAGTATTGCTTAAAATCTTTTCTCCCTCATTTTTCAAAACCTACACCAGTGAGGACGGAAAGTTGCAAAGGCTGAGACCTCACAGGCTGACATTGCTGTCGGGCCGACGCAGCCCAGCAGTCCACAGCAGTTAAACTGAGTCACCCCCTCCACCTGAATTTTTTTTATTTTTAAAGTTTTTTTTTTCTTTCATGAAGAAGAGAGCGAGAGAACAGTACCCCCAGCGACTGCCCGAATTTCCCGAGTGGAAGGTACGCAGAGCACAGCAGTACTCCTCTGAAGAAGTTCCTGTTTGTCTCCTTTTCCACTTTTGAAACCGCCATGTTTGAAACGGAATACTTTACTTTTCAGAAATTAAATTTCTTTATCCGTAAAACAGAGAGGACCGTACCTAGCGCGTAGTGCTGTAAGGATTTCAGAGAAAATCATGTCATAGCACGGCAACGTTTTTCTCCATATAAGAA
>NW_006159814.1:961314-963332 GCF_000334495.1 Tupaia belangeri chinensis | reverse complement strand
TTCCCTGGATCCCCAAACTCCTTGCCTCAGTTAAAAATATTAGGGAGGCAAATTTTTATTCATGTTTCATGTATAATTTGATGCCGATAAGATGATAGTTTATTAGAAATCTTTATGATCCAGACATGGAATAAAGATGATGGAGAATTGTAACTATTTGCCCTCCTGCCCCCCAAAAAGGAAAAAAAAAAAAAAACCAAAAACCGAATGAAATAGACTCTTTCCTTCATTTCCAGAATCGATGATCGTTGGGATACATCATTTGCACTGGGAAGCCTTAAAGAAGTCATTGTGTCCTCATTGGGTTTCCATTGAATTACCTTCTGATACGGTTCTTCAAGCTGGAGTCGGGCCAACCTAGTTTCATTAATTAACCTTTGAGTGAAACCAAAGCATACTTAGAACATTTGTGAGATTTCCTTATGAAACATCATCACTTCTGGTTCACTCGCGTTTTGCTGTTTTTGGTCATCATGTTTTTGTATTGTTGTGTTTGGCAGCAATCCTGGAAATACAATTTACTTTATGCTGAAACCATGTCTAAGGAAAGACTGTGACTCCGCTGTGGAGTGAAATATGGCACACACTCCCCTGCATTGTGTTCTCAGTTTTGGAGATACATCAAACTCGGAATGATGTATTCTTTCAAACTTTAGAACTTAAGTGTGGGAGGTAGGGAACTTTCAGATGCTGCAAACACATCTTAAAAAGCATTTGAGAACCGCTCCTCTCTAAGAAAAGAAATACAATTAGATTCTCGATGGCAAAAAAGAAAAAAAAAATTTTTTTTTTGGTTGTTCTTTGTTTGTTTGTAAAGCACTGTGCTAGGAAAAAGGAGTACTCGTAATAAGTTTTTTGTGGCATCTGAAAAGATGAACAAGGTATTAATTTGTGTGTCTGAGGCATCGTTTGACTCGTAGAGTAACGAAAGCCATATGAAGTCGTTTTTATGATGGATTTTACAGTTCATTAAACATCCACTTACAAGAAGAATTTTTTGTTTTTGTTTTTGCCATAGGGCACATGCACTAGCCAGAGAGAGAAAGGGGGAAACGGGAAATCACCCCTCCCCCCCAGGGGATGGCCATGTCACAACCCCTTCTCTTCCATTCTCCTTTCGGGATTTTGGGCATGCACACATTTGTGCTTGGTATGAGTTTTATTCTGCTGGGTCTGGGACTCAAACCGTAGATGGCCATGTGGGAGTCTAGCACCTTAACTACCATGCTACCTGCTGGCCCCAGATCTTTAACACTTTGGTTCCTAAGGTAAGTATTTTCCTCTTTCTAATCCAGAAGAATCTCTAGAATGAGAATTGGATATTAGACAAATTCCAGAGAGAGTTGGAATTTCCTCTGCTAGGCGTTTTAGCTGTGCCTTCAGCAGGCAAAATAATTTGCAGAGCATCATGTGTAAATCTTCCACTTTCATGCTCTGAACACAGTAATTCACATATTGTTTTGTAAAAGAACTATCTAAACACCTACAACCTAGAAAAAAGATGTGGATATAAACACGTGTAGGGCTGATGTTAGACATCTCCCTTAACTCTATTATTTTTTTCTTTCTTTTTTATTGACATATATTTGTAAATATTAGTGGGGTATGATGTGATTTTTCAGTACAAGAATACAATGGGTAATAGTCAAATTAGGGTAATTGGCATACCACCCTCTCAAATAGTTGTCATTACTTTGTGTTGGGAACAGTAAAAAATCCTGTTTGTTAGCTGATCTGTGAGGTACAGTAAATTGTTGTTAGCTAGTTACCCTACTGTGGTATAGGACACTAGAACTGGTTTCTATTATTGATCTGTAATTTTGTACCTGATAACCAACATCTCTCTATCCTCTACTCCACCCTCCCTTGAATTTACCATTATTTGCGTTGCATTTATTTATTTATTTATTTATTTATTTATTTATTTATTTATTGGAGAGGTTTTTGCTGGAGGGCACATGCACTTGCCAGAAAGACAGAGAGAGATAGAGAGACTGAAAGCGAGAAGTCTCCCCCCC
>NW_006159814.1:952625-960902 GCF_000334495.1 Tupaia belangeri chinensis | reverse complement strand
CTGGGGAGAGAAAGAGAGAGGCAGTGAGGGAGAAAGTGAGAAATCGCCCCCCGGGGGGGATGGCCACGCGGCAATCCCTTCTCTTCCATTCTCCCCTTGGGATCTTGGGCACGTACACACATGCGCCCAGCATGAGTTTAGTTTAAGCCACCAGGCCCAGGACTTGAACTGCGGTAGACTACATGGGAGTCCAGTGACATAGCCATTACGCCAACTGCTGGTCCCGCGTTTTATTTATTTATGTTCGTGATAAAGCATGTGTGCATACATGAGAAAGGGGGATAGAGAGAGAGAAAGAGAATAGCATTTTCTACAGGGCTCGGTCATTCTGTGATCCCCTTCCTCTGGTCCTCTAGCGTAACAGGATCTTGGACATGCCTAGGGCAATTTCAGGCTGGGACGTGAACTGTGGTTGGCATGTGGCTTCCAGTGCCATAGAATGGTATGCTACCATCTGTGCCATAGAGTCTGGGCCTAAACTTACCATTATTGATCAGCATCTCAGGTATGGTCTGTGCATAGGCTATCCAACTACTTGTGGGTTTGTTAGAAGTAACCTAAATTGAAAAGTGTTTGGGTAATTTCAGCTCAATAAATAATGGCTCTGGATTATGACTCTCAGGAATAATGTCAACTACAGAAGGCCAAGAAAATTTTTTGAAAACAATTAATTCTACAGCAGCTCCTTATCATGTTCCCGACCTCCCATGGAACCTCACAGTTCTGAGCTGTAGTCACTGTAGTCACTGGTTCCTGTTGCAAAAGCTTCATGTTATGTAAACAAGTAACACCTGGTCAGGTTTGGGGTCATCTCATCCATAGATCTGAAACAGTAGCTCAGTGTGAGTGCAGGGTCAAGGCCCCCTTCCTCCGGGGTGCAAGATCACTTTTGTTAGGCAAACACTTCTGGCTTTCTCTAAATGCAGAAAGTCTGTGTGCAATTAAATAGATGCAAAGCTCTTGGCAGTGCACTAAAGCAGAACAAAGAACTTTCAATGATTGGCCTGGCAGGTGTTTGTTTCCGCCTCCTTGTTTGGGCAGCACAGGTAAGCTCCCCAAAGCACTGTTGTTCCTCGTGGGGGCTCCTTCTGAGAGAAGATGGACATCACATAACAGCAGGCACACCTCCTAATCCCTGCTCTTTATGGCCGGAGGGCCAGCTCTGCACTCCCCAGTCATGGCCATCGCCTCCCAACCCCTTCCCCTCTATTTGATCCCAACAAGTTTGAGTCCGCCCTTCATTGGCTCAAGGGGCTCTCCTGGTTAGAGGTTGAGTCTATTTGTCTTTGGCGTGTCCTGTCTTCCTTTTCTGTTCTTTTGTAGGTTGGAGCAACTTTCTCTTCATTTTCTGGCATTTTTGTACTTAGTTCCTTTTACCTCCTCCCCTCTGAAAGACTCTTTGGCAAAGGCTGTGATAAACACATTTGCACTGAGGTGTAAATGGCTGATAAAAGATGTGTTTCTTCTCCTGGGAGTATTTCTTTGGAAAAAGGATATACATTTCTAACATGGAATTTCAGATCAGCGAGCCAGGTTGGGGAGGGACTTGAGGTGAGGAATCTTCCTCAGGCCCCCACGGGCCTGCTCCTGAAAACAGCCCCTCCTAGGTAGCCCCTGCTATTGGGAGGCGCAGGCTGCTGGCAGTGAAGGGGCTGGTCCCACGCTGGAGACTGGCCCTGCTTCACAACCAGAGCTAGAAATCTTGGGGCCCCGGCTGAAAATCTTGAGCAAGATCTTGCTTATCCCAGAGGAATGTTTGGAAACACTCTCAAGATCACATTTGTGGTAAATGTTCCGTTATTTTACTATTCTCTTCAGTTGATTTGATAGACACCTCTTCGTTTTAAGGATTCTTGAACTTGCCCTCTCGTAACTCCAAGTGAAACATCCCAGAGTTCCCACTTACAGGTTAGTTTCTGCTGACAGAAACCTTTTAGTCTCATCATTCCTCAGCTTGTCTAAGTCAGAAGTGTTTTCGATATTTGAATGCTGACCTCCGGGTAAATGAGAAATCGTTACAGTGCAGTGAATTCCTCCAGCGGGGCACCGGTCCATGAGCACATCCCTGCAGAATGAGATCACTGGGGCTGATGTCAGGGCAGGCAACACCAGCCCCCACGGAAAGGCCTGCCCTCCTCCTGGATTTCTCTTCCACGGCTGCAGGCCAGTCCTCTTGTGCCTGCTCCGAGATGTGACCTCTCTCCTAACAGCCCCATTCCCATTGTTTTTATTTATTTATTTATTTATTTTTTTACAAACCGAGCCTCATATAACTCAATGCAAAAAGTATTGGTTAGCATTATGTTTTCCCCCCTAAGAACAGATTCCCATCTCAGACTAGTTTTGGCTTCTATTTTAACCTAATGAGCTGAAAATTCGCCTTGGGTTTCACCTATGCTGCGTGTGTGCTGAAAAGCCAGTCAGACCTGCGGCAGAGTGAGTTGTGTATTTGCTTGTTTTCTTTATCACACTAAGCCCTTTAGGGGCAATCGGTTTATCCCTGCAGAGTCTTATGTAGAGTAAGTTCTTGTAGAGAACTATGAGATGGAAAAATGGATGAAGAAGCTTATTTCTAACTGTGTTTTGATAAGTTATTGTAAAATCCTTTATTTCCTGACTGTTTTGGCTACAGGACGCTATGCTTCCTACATGACTGTAGTAATACTGTTTATGCTACAGCATAGATTAACCTCAGATTCACTATGCTAAGTCAAAGAAGATAGTCAGTCATACAGGGCTATATATCGTGTGATTCCATTGATATGAAACCTCCAGGACAGGCAAAGCTAGACAGGAAGGAAAGAAGATTAGTAGCTGCCTAGGGGTCAGGGAATGGGGATGGACAGCAAACTAGGGGCGACTCCTAAGAGTATGAGGTTTCTTTATAGGGGGTGGAATGTTCTAAAATGATATTATGGTAATGCCTGTATAACTCTGTAAATATACATTGAATTGTACACTCTGAATGTCATGGTATACGAATTTTACATCAATAAAGCTGTTTAAAAATGGATAAATGATGATACGAGGTGAAATGGAGAGAAATGGAGAGGTCATGGCTTGGACCCCTGTTGTGATATAATGTGAAAGATTAGAAAGACATTTGAAAAGAACTAGGGTCTTGGTCCCCAGCTCCTGGCACAGAACTCCCCAAACTGTTGGAATTTCCTGAGTAATAGGAATGTCTTCTGTTGTTCTGAATGAATACCCTTTTAATCACAATCGACTTTATGCTAATGAGGTAGCCTATGATGGCATCCCAAGATAACCTCAGAATGGGACTTGTCACCTAAAAACCAAGCGATTAGAGGGGCCCAGCCCCTGTGGTGCAGTCAGTAGATACAGGGCTACAGAGTTGGAAACCACATGCCCCCCAGGTTGAAGTCCCAGCCTAGTCAGCCTGAAAACATGCTGGTACATACATGTATGCCTAGGATCCTGGCAGTCTGGAGGTATGGACAGAGACAACTGTGGCATGACCACGTCCTGTGGAAGGTGTCTTTCTTGCATGTCCATGCACAAGTGCATACACACATCATGAATACCTCTGGGAAGCGGGAAGAGGGAAGTATAGATTATACTCCATAAAATCTCTTGAATAAGAAATTTCCCTTAAGAAGAAAAAGAGTCCAAAAAAAAAAAAAAAAAAGAAAGAAAAGTGAAAATAAAAGGACTCCATCTTAGCAAACTGGAGGGAGAGATTCCTCTGCTGGCTTTGAAGAGATTATCTGCTCCCATATGAGCTTCACTTGCAGAGACCACCCCCCCCATGCCTTGCCTTATGCATCTTTTCATCATGACTGATCACTTTAAAAGCCTCAAGAGCCCAAGAATGTCCTCCAGCCAACAGCTAGTAAGAAGACAGGGGCTACAAGGAACTGAATTCTACCAACAAACACATGAGTTTCGAAGAGACTGTTCAGCCCTAAAAGAGATGCATGCCAGTGAACACCTCGGCTGCAGCCTTGGGAGATGCTGAGCAGAGAACACAGTTAAGCTGTGCCTGGATCTCCAGCCTGTAGACACTGAGAGGTGAGAAATGTGTGTTGTTGGAAGCTGTTAGAATTCATGGCAATTTTTTATACAGCAGTAGAAAACTATCAATTATTATAATAGTTATAGCAACAAAAACAATAATAATATATTGATGATCAATATGTTCCAGGCACTAGGCTAAGCCCTTTATTTATTTTTATTTTTATATTTTTAAAACTTTATTTATTTTGTTTTGACCAGTGTCAACCAGGCAGTATAAGTAGTCTTGTCTGTAAGACTGGGAAAAGGCACCTAGCATGGGAATCAGCATGCGTCGATTCTCAGTGAGTGTCGACTGCTGCAAGTGTTACACGTAATCAGTACGATAACTCTTAACATGGCTTCTTTATGATTCCTACTTTACCGTTGTGAAAACTTAGGCTTACAGAGGGCAGCTTGTCTAGTGCAAACAGGGACCTGGAAGGCAGACCTGGAGCCAGCAGATGGTGTGGAGGTTAGGGTGACTGGATACTCAAACCACCTCGTGGTTTGAGTCTGGACCCGGCATTATTCGCATGTGTGCCAAAAATCGCAAGGGGAGAAAGGAAGAGAAGGGACTGCGGCATGACCATCCCTCCTGGGGGTATACTTATCACTTTCCCTCCCTCTCTCTGTGTCTCTCTCTGGCGAATACATGCACCTTATAGCAAACTAAAAATAATAAATTTTAAAAATCTGCCTGCTTTCAGAAGCAAAAATACTTCAGGAAAGCATATTTTGCATAGACTACAGAGGACACATATCCTTGGTAGGAATCAAAGCAAACAACACACTTGGAGGTGGGGGATGGAGGCAAAATGAGTAAAGAAGGATGATCCATAAACGTAGGGAATGACAAGAAAGAAAAGAAAACAAAAGCTAAATGAAATTTCTGGTAAATATGCCCATGGTATGGAGATACACTTAATTCCACTCACATATTTAACAAGTAATTGTGATTTTTACAACCAAACAGTGACATGGGGTTAGAAGTTCTCATTTCCTGGCTCAGGGATGGAATGCCTGGACAACCCAAGTCCGTCCATGTCTGATTTCTGTGAGCCTACGATCTGAGACAGACACGGTTACAAAATCTCATAGTCTGGCTGGAGCTGGTCGGGAGGCAGGAGTCAACTGGGCCTTTCTTTCTCCAGCTAAAAGAAGGCAGGCCAGGGCAATGGAGGAAGTCGTGCCAGGGCCACACACTGTGCCAGCTTGCTTCTTCTGGAATTCCAAGGCCTCCCCTGACAGAATTTCCTACTGCCCAAATATTAGTGTCCCACCAGATTGACCTTTGGGACAGCCTTGGAGGCTGCCAGATGAATACAATTTATTTTTTATTTTTTTGTGTAACAAAGTTACTAGTCCTAGAGTTGTCAGCTTCACTAGAGCATTTTTGTGAGTTGGGAAGATACTGTTGGCATCTTGAACAGCTATTATGATGATGATGAAGAATGCATTCCTGGGGGTATACTTATCACTTTCCCTCCCTCTCTCTGTGTCTCTCTCTGGCGAATACATGCACCTTATAGCAAACTAAAAATAATAAATTTTAAAAATCTGCCTGCTTTCAGAAGCAAAAATACTTCAGGAAAGCATATTTTGCATAGACTACAGAGGACACATATCCTTGGTAGGAATCAAAGCAAACAACACACTTGGAGGTGGGGGATGGAGGCAAAATGAGTAAAGAAGGATGATCCATAAACGTAGGGAATGACAAGAAAGAAAAGAAAACAAAAGCTAAATGAAATTTCTGGTAAATATGCCCATGGTATGGAGATACACTTAATTCCACTCACATATTTAACAAGTAATTGTGATTTTTACAACCAAACAGTGACATGGGGTTAGAAGTTCTCATTTCCTGGCTCAGGGATGGAATGCCTGGACAACCCAAGTCCGTCCATGTCTGATTTCTGTGAGCCTACGATCTGAGACAGACACGGTTACAAAATCTCATAGTCTGGCTGGAGCTGGTCGGGAGGCAGGAGTCAACTGGGCCTTTCTTTCTCCAGCTAAAAGAAGGCAGGCCAGGGCAATGGAGGAAGTCGTGCCAGGGCCACACACTGTGCCAGCTTGCTTCTTCTGGAATTCCAAGGCCTCCCCTGACAGAATTTCCTACTGCCCAAATATTAGTGTCCCACCAGATTGACCTTTGGGACAGCCTTGGAGGCTGCCAGATGAATACAATTTATTTTTTATTTTTTTGTGTAACAAAGTTACTAGTCCTAGAGTTGTCAGCTTCACTAGAGCATTTTTGTGAGTTGGGAAGATACTGTTGGCATCTTGAACAGCTATTATGATGATGATGAAGAATGCATTGAGACATTGGGAGACATTTTAATGGAGTGTTAAGAATATAGACTTTTTTTTAGGGGGGGGAGAGATTTTTGCTATAGGGTGCATGTACTCACCAGACAGACAGAAAGAGACAGAGAGACAGAAAGCGCGAAATCACCCCCGAGGGGGTGGTCACGCTGCAATCCCTTCTCCTCCATTCTCCTCTTGGGACCTTGGGCACGCATGCACACGCACCCAGCGTGAGTTTTAAGCCACCGGGTCCGGGACATGAACCGCGGTCGACTACATGGGAGTCCAGCAACATAGCCATTACGCTAACTGCTGGTCCCAAGAACACAGACTTTTAAAAAAATCTTATTTCTTTCTTCAGAGAGAGAGAGAGAGAGAGAGAGAGACAGACACTCTGCATCATGGTCTTCATGCCATGACTCACCCCCAGCATCAGTCAGCCAGGATTATGGGCACGTATGTGCACCCAGTGTGCACAGGGTGGCCTTGGCACAAGAACCTGGGACCTTCCCATATGGCTTCAGCCTCATGGAACATTGCAAAGTACTATGCCACCATTCCTGGCCAAGGTCACAGACTGTGAAACCAGATCACCTGCGTTTAAGTTCCAGGTCAGCTACTGACTAGCTGTGTGACTTTGGGCAAGTTACTTAACCTGTCTTGGTTTCCTCATCTGTAAAGTGCAGATAATTATAGAACTTATATTAGCATGGTTGAAATGTTCATATGTGTTCAATGCAACATGTATGCGTGTGTATATGAATACACCTAGTATCTAAACATATACATGTATGTTTATAAATATAGATGTATATATTGTATATATGTGTATGTATAGTATTTATATAGTATATTACTAATATATAAAGCCTCAGCAAGGTAAGTGGTAGCTCTGAGGACTTCCTCTATGAAAAATGCTTTACAGACGTAATCTCTTTTCATCTTTACAACAGCCCTGAGAGGCTTCGCATTTTCCAACTTACAGATGAGGAAACTGAGACCGAGAGGTTAAGTGACATGCCTCAGGTCACACACTGGTAGAGGATTTAAATCATGTTCCATCTGACTTCAAAGCCTGACATTTATCATGGTAACTATGTAAGGGTAAGCTATACCATCTCCCCATAGATAGAAGTGAAGGAAAACCTACCCACAAATATCTAAAATATTCTTAATCCATATGCCAGAAGAGATCAATTTAACTACAGTGCTTCCTCAAAGCATGGAAATTCCTACTTGGTTTTAGCACAAAGTGCTTTCCGGCTATTGTAGCAGAAATGAGAACATGTTAATGAATCCTCTTTTTCTCTCCAGTAGTTCACACTCACCATCCAGGAATAATGAAATTTTTATCAAGTTACAACTGGAAAGGACTGAAGCATTTGAATGAAGCACCACGCCGACTAGCTGCATTTCGTTATGGGTGTCATTTAGTGCCACACGATTTAATTCGTTCAAAGAGAGACTGGAACTGGCAGTGTGCTGGGTGCTGGGGGGTCACAGGTAAATGGTCTAGGGTCCCACAGGAAGGCCAGCATGTCTAATGGAGGGCTGTGGGGTAAAACATGAGGGTCAAGGAGCAAGAGGGAGGGAAAATTTCTTTGATAACATAAACCCCTGAAACACATGGTAGAGGTTATCTGGGCCCCCTGGATGAGTGAGGACTCACCAGGCAGAGAGGAGGAAAAATCTGTATTTGCAATTGCATGGAGATACAAAAAGCTGCATGCTCAAGACACCACAGGAGGTTCGGTCTGGCTGGAGCACAGGGTGAAGGGCGAGGAAAGAGGTGGCAGTGGAGTCTGTAGCTGACAAGGTCCGCGTGGGTCAGACTGGGAAGGGCCCTGTACTTGTTTCCAGGAATGTGGACTAGAGCTCTGGGAAATGGTGCGATCACAAGGCAGTGACACAACTGTTTCTATGTTTGGCCTTGCAAAGATTGGAAGAGGG
>NW_006159814.1:941790-952594 GCF_000334495.1 Tupaia belangeri chinensis | reverse complement strand
GCAATCAGAGAGAAGATTATTGCAATATTTAAGAAATGATGAAAGGCCGAATTCAGGAAGTAGTAGTGCAGGTAAAAAAGAGTCAAAGGATGGGAAGGAGCTCGTTGGTGTGAGGCCACGGGGATTGTTCTTAGATGAGAAGGGGAGGAAAATATAAAGGGGACCCTGAGATTTCTAATGTAGACTTGCCTGAACAGAAAATACAAAAGGGTGCTGGCCCTGTAGCCTAGTGGTCCAGGAAGCTGGATCCCACATGGCCAACCATGATTCAAATCCTGGCACCAGTGGCAGGAAAAATATGCCAGCTTGTGCATGTGTGTCCATAATCCTGACAGGGTGGAGCAGTGGGAGAGGATTGTGGTATGACCACAGCCCACTGGCGGTTGCTTTCTCCCTCTCATGCACTCTGTCCCTCTATTTCTGCTGAGCACATGTACCCTCTGACAATTAAGAAAGGAAAGAAAGGGAGGAAGAAAGGGAAAAAGGAGCATTGGCAGAAAGAAAAGGAAATACTGAGTTTGAGATAGATGTGGGAGAGCAAGCTAGATGCAAGGTGTATGTCGTACTGATTTTTATTTTATATATAGGCAAGCAATAAAGTGGTTGTCAAGTCTGGTGGGTTCTAGCTTGGAGAATGCATGGAGAGCTGGAAATGGGGTGCTAGAGCCCAGGAGCAGGTGACAAGTAGAGTCTAGACTTGGGGTCATTAGGATATGGCTTGTAGCCCAAGCAGAGGCAGAGCTTGACCAGGGGCAATCATGTGGAGTGAAGAAGGAGTGGACTGGGAAGGTGCTGGGCAGGGGTGGGAGACCTTGAGCTGAGAAGAGGAACCTGGAAAGAGACCCGGAAGAGCCATAGAGGTAGGGAGACATGAGTTAAGGGGGAAGATTAGAAGGATGCAGGATGAGAGTGGTGGGTAGTGTCTGATGCCACCAAGATGCTGCTTAGGAAAGGCCTGGAAATCAGAATTGGATTTTCTCATTAGGACTCCTTGGTGGACTCAGCAGAGCACCTAGGATTGAAGTCCTCCCACAGGAAATGAAGGTGTGGATGGGGGGTTATTGTCAGGATCAGATGAGGTGATTTATGTGAGTGTGTGGTTGTTATTATCAAAAAGCAGTACCAAATACAGGAGTTGAGGGTCACAACATTCACATCATGGTCTAGTTTTATAGCACCCTCTCACCAAATCCTGGAGCCTACAAAAACATTTTAACTATGCTGAAATTATTCATGGAATCGATGCAGATGGATTGTGGAACACACAGAAGAGGAGGATCTTGAAGCCATGTAAAGAAATGTGGAGTGAAAGGGTGAAAGATCTTCTCAGCTGTGAGGAACAGCACATGGATGGGGTAGGGGTGGGGATGAGGAAGGCAGGGGAAGGGAAGTAGGGCTTGCTCATTACAGCATCTAATGTGCAGCATGGCAGTTCATGACTATGCAATTGAATCCATCTCAAAGGATAGTGGGAGCCAGGGCAGGTTTCTGAGAAATAAAGAAATCAAAACAATAGTAGGTGCAGATCAGTGCACAGGGCCAGGATATCAGAAATCACCTCCACATGTTATGGTTGCTTGGTCAAACCCAGGCTGGAGTGGAAACCATTGTGTTGATTCTAGTCCCAAGAAATGTCAGAAAGCACCTTGGTGTGGGTGGCTGACCCCACACTCCGTTGCACATGCAAATACAGTAATGACGCCTGAAACATCAGAGGTCAGCTAGAGGCCAACAGAAGATTTGGTCTCTTTGCTTCCAGATTTTGAAATAGCAGATTATATACAACTCACTGTCTTCCGCCAAGACCCTGTTGCACACATTTGCCAGAGTCTCATTTTACAATTTTCATTCGTTTAAAGAGAAATCCCCACGTAATGGCAGTTTTGGCTAACGAAGTGCTTTTACCCAAAGTGCAGATTGTCCTAAGTCTCCACTCCCTCCCCGAGATGTCTCCCTGTGCCTGTCAGCCTCCTAGGCCCCACTGTCTCAGGACCCACCCTGGAGACGCCATCCCAAAGGAGCACGCTGGATGAGGACAACGCCAGGATTTTCTAAGGAGAAACATTTTGGGAGAGGAGGATATAGTAGACTCCCGAATAATATGGCACAACCATCTTAAATATTCCAGACAGGAAAAGTTTTTTGTCAAAGCCTCTGACAGTTTAAACTCTAAAGCTTCAGCAAAACTTTTAAACTTTTAAACTTTGAACTTGTTTGAACCTCTCATGATTTATGAATTATTAAATGTACCACTGAAAATCATGGACTTTAACTAGTAAAGCTTTCTGCTCAAAAGCAACTGAGAAGAAGGTGGCCGTGGGGAAGGCAGCGGAGTAGAGGGCTGGAGCGGTGCCCCTCCTGGTTGTGTAAAAGCCAAAGCCGGAAACGATGTAGGAGGTTCAAGGCCCAAACCAAGGCATACAGCATGAAAAAGGAGAGAGATCAAAAAGGAAAATGCAAACTGCCTGAAATTAGTTCTGTAAGTTTAACTAATAATAACTGTAAGTAACAGTGGAGCTAACATATATCTACATATTATATATTAGAGCTAAAATGCGCGTAACATGAGATTTTCCATTTTAACTGTGGCGTTAAATACATTCACTTTATTGTACAAACTTTGCCACTCTCCCGTGCCAGTATTTTTCATCTTCTCAAATGGAATCTCTGCCCTCATTAGCCACAAACTTCCTATCCTGCTCTCCAGCCTCTGGATACCACCATTTTAGACTATTTCAGGGACCTCCCATACATGCAATTATACATATATTAGAGGGAACTCTGAAAAGTTCATGGGAAAAATGGAATGAAAGTACAAGTTTATGGGGCCAGTGGAGGGGTGTGGTAGTTGGAGAGCTGGATGCCATGTGGCCGACTTTGTGGTTCAAGTCCCAGACCTTGTGGCTTGTGAAACATGCTGGGTGCACGTGGGTGTGTGTATGTGTGTGTGCATGTCCGAAGTCCTGAGGAGAAGGGATTGCAGTGTGGCCATATCCCCGGAAGGCGATTTCTCACTTTCTATTTCTCTTTGACAAGTGCATATGTCCCATGGCAAAAATCTAAAGACAAACAAACAAAAAGCAAATGAACAAACCAAAAAGGGTTGATTTTGGTGCAAAACATTTTTTTAAATCATGCATAGTTTTTTTTTATAATATGCCCTTTCCACTGACTTTTTTCAATTATATATGTATATATGTGTGTATATGTATATGTATGTGTATATGTATGACTGAAATTTTATGTGTGTATTTATGTATATGTACACACATGTGTGATTCTATTTATACGCGACACTTGGAAAAGTCAAATTATATATATTTGAGTTGTTTGTTTACTAAACTCATAATATAGTAACAAGCTTGAGGAGAGTATTAGATAAGGAAAAATAGGAGATCTTCCAGGCACTTCAGACAGAATTGAAAGGTATAAGCAAAGTATTCCTACAGATAGGACCAAAACAAACAAACAAACAAACAAACTGGTTGTAAGTCATGCTTCCCAGAAGGTGCAGTTCATTTAAATCCCAGGAGCTCTGAATCCCTCTAGAGACTCTGGGCCCAAGTTGCATCCCATTGCGCCCATGAAGCTGCCTGGGCGACGCTGGTGCGAGCTGCCAACTGGACAGGGCTGGGCGGGCAGGCAGAATTGCAGCCAGTTTGCAGCAGGCACATGGCAGGCCCGTGAAGGACCAGCGCCCATGTCCTGACTCCCGCCTGGAGTGTAGCCACGTGTGGAGGAGCTCGTTCTTGTTCAGCTTCCCCAAGGCTCACAGCAGGAAGGGTTTATTGCCTTTAGTGTTTCTCAAGGACTCAGAGACCAGTTCATAGAGAACCACCCCCTCACCTCACAGCAGGAAGTGTAAACTCTGCATAAATCTTAGCAACCTGCAGGGGAGAAGCAGAGCATTTAAGAAACTCCTAAAGATGCTCCACACGGCATCTTTATGCAGTGTGCCTAGCTGGTGGATAAATGAGCAGAGGCTTGTTTCTTTAATAACTTCCATTGTTACCAAATGAGATTGAGCCCTGGGAAGTCTGGGGCATAGGAAAGGTGTGTCCCATGAGGAAGAAAGGCGGGAAGGCAGGGTTGTTTATGTGGGTGGTGCCTCCACGTGGGTTGGGAGGGAGAGGGAGGGGCCCCAAAAAGGGAAGGGTGGAGCAGCAGTGGCCAGCTGCTTGCTTCACAATTCACCAAGTGGTGTCCCTCACATCCGCGTGCTATTGGTTTGGGGAGGGTGAACAAACTCACCCAGAAGTTGCTCATGCTCTAGTTGGAAGTACTCAGTTCTCCCATCCTGGACATACGGATGTGCACGTTCTCTTGGTGACTGAATTTCTGGGACAGCTGCCATGTCTGTGCTGGGACTCTGGCAATAGCCAGAAGGAAAGAGCTCTCCAAAAGGAGAGCCGAGGGTGGGGTTCCTGCTCTTTCTCCTGCACCAACTGTCAGAGCCCCGGGTACCAGGGCAGAGGCCAGCTGACAGCTAGTGGGAGTATCTGCCAAGTCTCAGAATGTGGGATGAGAAGACTGTGTGAACGCCTCCTGCCATGGTAGGACTGAACAAGGAGGTGGGGTCAGCGCCTGACTGGGAGTCTACTGTGAGCAAAGATGGAGGCTCCGGAGAGAGCGTGCCATCCCTACCTCCTACACCATCATAGACTAGCATTCTTAATGCGGGGAGAAATTTCCTCATCTCCTCCTCCATGGCCTTTCTAAATCTAAGGCAGCTGTAGTCCCATGGTGGGTCTTTTGAGGGTTTTTGTGCCAAGGCCATCACACAGTCTCTGGGCTTGGTGAGTGGCCCCATGGGTGGATGTCCCCAAGATGTGTCTGACAATTGTCTGTCACTTAACTCTACCCACCCATTGGCCCCAGAAGGGAATACCCCTTGCTAAACTAGTTGCAGGGAGAGCTGCATCTCCCTCTCCTCTAACCTTCCAGCCACCATGCTCCTCAGGACTCCCAGAGCAAGATAGAGCAGAGAGCCAAGCACCCCAGGACACTGAGTGAAACTTGAACCGCCCAAACGTTTAAATGTGGAACTTGGCTCTGGCTTAGTGTCAATGTGGTAACAACAGAAGCTTTTGAACTCCAAGAAACAGGAAAGAGGAAAGGCAGTCCTGTGGTCAGCACAAGGGAAGGCTGGCAAGGCCTCTGTAGTCACCACATGGCCGGGCTGTGTCCTGGCTGCCGCATCTCTAAGCTCCGGCTGTGAGTGCTTTTTAGGCTTTGCCTTCTTTATTCTTTTTTAAAAAGTTTTTTTTTTTTTTTTTTGCCATGGGGTGTCTGCGCTCACCAGAGGGAGACAAAGAGAGGGAAAGTGAGAAATCATCACCTAGGGGAGATGGCCCTGAGGCAGTCCCTTCTCCTCCGGCCCTCCTCTTGAGATTTTGGGCATTTATGCACACGCGGGCAAGTCACCAGGTCAGGGACTCAAACTGTGGTTGGTCGTGTGGGAGTCCAGGCGCCTTAACCGCCACTCCACCTGCTGGCCCCTAGCCACACCTTTTCAAAGGAGGAATTCTGATGCCAGGTTGCTTGGGTTTGAAATCTGGTTCTGTCACTTATGTTCTAAGTGACTCTGGGCAATTGTCTTAAATACTTGGTGGTTTGATTTCCTCATTTGTAAAATGGAGGTAATAGAATACACCTCCTGCCAGCCTGGTTGCTTAGTGGTTAAGGAAGCTGCATCCTACATGGCCAACTGTGTGGTTTGAATCCCAGCCCTGGCAGCCTAGAAAACATGCTGTATGTGTGTGCATGCCTCAGATCCCAATGGGGCAGAGAAATGAAGGAGAGGAATCTTGGCATGGTCACGCCCTTGGGCAGTGCTTTCTCCAGCGCTCTCTTTCTCTTTAACGAGCACATATACCCTCCAGCAGAACAAAACAAAAGTGTCTCATTCACAGGGTTGTTCTGAAGATTGACTGAGACAATATTTATAAATCTCTTAGAGCAGTGTGTAGCATATAGTAAATGGCGTACAAAGGACAGGGCGTGATAAACTGAAGCTCATGGGGGAGATTCAGTAGATTACCAGAGGTTTCATGGCTGATCAAGACAGAGCCAAGATTTAAACCTAGGTCAGTTGGACAGTTTCATCTGTGGTCACCTTCGCTGGTGGGATGGAATGTTTTCAGAAGTAGAACCCTTTCTTTGAGATGATGGATGATGACGATTATATTAGCAGTTCAAATTTATTGATGCTTATATTGTGCTGGGTGCTTTATGTACACTATCTAATTTAATCCTTATACTAGCCCTTTGAGTTATATGTCATTTTCTCCCTGTAGTGGATTGAATAGTGTTCCTCCAAAATTCATGTCAACCTAGAACCTAAAAATGTGATCTTACTTGGAAATAGAATCAATGCAAATGGCATTAGTTAAGAGGAGGTCATACAGGATTGAGGTGGGCCCTAAATTCAGTGACTGGCGCCCTTATAAGAAGGCCGTGTGATTATACAGAGATGCACAAAGAGAGCACCAGGTGATGAGGAAACAGATGAGAGAGATGCAGCTACAAGCCAAAAAAACGCCAAGGATTGCCAGTAGCTACCAAGAGTGAGAATTGGCAAGATGACGGTTCTTCCCTAATGCCTTCAGAGGGTAGATGGCCCTGCTGACAACTCGCTTTTGAGTGTCCATGTCCCAGAACTATGAGAGAAAACACTTCCGTTGTTTTAAGCCACCTAGTTTGTGGCACTTGGTTAGGCAGTCCTAGGAACTGACACACTCCAGTACACAACTGAGAAACCGAGGCTCAGCTAGGTAGTGGCAACAGACCTGGGACTGGACCTTGGGTCTGCCCAACTTCTGGCACTGTGCTCCAGCATCCTCCAGTGAGTGCCAGAGTTGTCAGAGCATCTGGGTCAGAGTTGGGACTAACCGTAATAGGGTGTACTCTGCCCAGCACTGTCCAGCCCAAGGGTCTGCCTGACCTGGGATGTGAACTACGTGCTGCTTAATGTATCCTGTTGGGAAGTATTAAAGACAGCAGCGACTGGGAAAAAAGGAATCCATCAAAATCTTTGAGCAGAATTTCTCATTAAGCAGGTGTTCACTTAGAAAGTTTTCTTTAAATATAACCAAAATAGACATTTATTTCAGAATAATGAACATATTAGCTCCAGGAAAATAATTTTTCGATCTCTCCAGTGTACAGAGTCAGATTGGGTTCATTCTTGGCTCATGACACTGTCACCTTTAGTTCATGCACTGTTTTGCTAGTTATTCCCTATGTAACAAATACATATCACGAGACCTACGAAACCACCAACCAATCCCAGAACTAAAATACTGACAACTACATTCTCCTCCCTGTACACTCTCCCTCCCTCCTTGTTTGTAATCACCTTTTCGAATTTTGCCTCTATGATTTGTTTTTCTTTTTTTAAATGCTAGAGAGTGCATGCACATGTATGTGTGAGAGAAAGAAAGAGAAGAAGAGAGGGAGAGCACCCCCCAGTGGGGCCTGGCCACACCATAGTCCCCTTTTCTCCAGTTGTCCATTCTGTCTGGATCCTGGGCATGTACTCAGCATGTTTTCCAAGGCCCTGGAGCTAGGAGTCGAACTGCAGTTGGCTGTGTGGGATCGAGCCTCCTCTGTACTGTGCTTAACTCCTATGCCACAGGACTGGCCTTCTGATTTCCCTTTTAAAGAAATGTTTTTGTAATCTCTCAAGTTACTGTCTCTGACACTATTGGCTGAAATAATCCTCCCATTATTTTGTCCTCTCACCGGCTATGTTTTTCCTCTCAGCACGTATATCACTAGAAGATAATACATAGTTATTTGTACATAGTATTATATCAGATAATACATTTGGTTATTATCTCATCTATCTAGTGTGAGCTTTTTAATGTAAGATAATTTTTCTGTTTTGTTCATTTATATAGCACTATAACAAGAGTTATAAGAGCTTTAGCAGTGCAAGAGGATTTCAGAGAAAAAGCATTTGAGTTGAGCCTTGAAGGATGAGTAGACTGAAGTCCAGGAGCCAGTAGCTACTTGTAGTCATGTAGGAAAAGAGAATAACATGGACAAAGGTGCAGCTGTGGTGGAGACCATGTGTGTGTTTTTGTGTGGCAGGGTGTGTGGGGGACAGCAGAGAAACTAGGCTGGAAATGAAGGCAGAGGCCAAATCAGAATAGTCTGGGTGCAACACTGCAGAGATGGAACCTTCTCCTACTTCGACCTGAGAAGCACTGGGAACCTTGACAAGGAGGAGCAACAGGATCTAGTTTTGCATTTTGTATCATTCACTGTTGGCTGCAGTGCCAAGGGTGGGGGAGAAGGGGTGGAGGATGAGGCAGGGAGACTGTCTGGAGGCAGTTGCATGCAATAACCCAAGCAAAAGTTGAGAGGAACTCAGGATGCATGTACCCCTCAGGTGGTATGATGGAGGTGGTGAATTTGATGGAGATGATGAGCTTGGGGGAATGCTAAGTTGGGTTACAGATGCACTGAATTTGGGGCCTCTATGGGAAATCCAGGGTTATCTGGTAGGAAGATGGTAACTACTCTGCTTCAGAGTTCTCAGACAGGGTCTGTATATGTGGGCACTCCTGAATGTGATTTGATAACTTTACAATCACTGCTTAGTTTTTATTAGGTAACCTTCCAAGGAATGCCATTATTAGAACTCGCATGTGAATGAATGAACATTGCACACTAAGGTTTAGATTTCTAATCCATTTGTAAAAGACCACTGTGTGATCTTGGTTATTCTAACTTCCTAGAACTTCTTTTCAAGGAGAGGGTAGGACTTCAGGGACTCTCAAAGGTCTCCCATCAGCAGTAAGATTTTAGGATTCACAGGCTGCTTTCTCAGGTGGTAGAGGTATAACAATTGCCAGAGTTTGCTGTCAGTTTGTTCCCCTTTGAATGAAGACGTGCCAGAGTGTTGGGGTGACTCCAACTCTAGTTTATTCATTCTGGTTTGGTAATTGGTGGGTTGTGGTCTCATTAGACTAAACAGCTCATTCAGCCATCTAATGGCACCCTGGGTACTGGTGAGTGCGCTCTGCATGGGTGTTCCCATTATCAAATTGTCCCACTCTCTTGCTCATCTTTCCCATTCCATCAGCAGGCCTGGGTGCAGACACCCTGTTGGAGACAAAGGCACAGAGTCTGGAGAGATGAGGGTCCTTGGCGAAGTGCAGCTGACCAGCGTTCTGCAGGAATGAAGGCCATGTGCTGGATTCAATTTCCTAGCTCAGTCTGTTAGGTCATCTGATAGCTCATTTAGCACTCAGGTGTGCTTGTTATTTGCATGATCGCACTTCTTTTCAAAAGTGACCTAAACAAAGGCTTAATCCTGTGGCATTTTTATAGACACAGGGGCTTTTGTTTCAAGATCTGCAAGCAAATCATAATTTCGAAGCAGTTGAACAATCTTCTGCGGTCCACAGAAGCCATGCCTGTCTCTGCATTTTGCAAAGGGAGAAGGGGGTCAGGTAAAAGCCAAAGGACATGTATTTTGGATGGGGGTGGGGTAAGGTAGGGAAGATTCTGGTCAGGCTTCTTGCCAGGTGGATAACACCTATCCCAAGCAGACATAACCCTAAGGCTAGGTGTTGGAAAGAGGAGAGGATAAGGTCGGGAAGTGGAGGGAGAGGGGAGAGGGACTCTGTTCAATTTCATCACTCAGTAGGGAGGGAGGAAGCAGGGCTGGGGGAATGCATCCTCTGCTGATTCACAGGGAGGACTGAGTGTCTGGTACTTCCCCTCTTGATCGCTGATCTTCTCATCCATGAGTAAATACAGAGAAGGAAACAAAAGCGGAAAGGATTCTTCTAAGTAATTCCAGTAAGTTGTTTCTCCAGCCAGAGGCTCCCATAGAGCCAGCACACTTCAAAGACAATACAATCGCCTGTCAGCTGCAAAATTTCTCCTGGTCGGAGGTAAAATATTGCATGGAACGAGAAGGCGAAAGTGTGGGAAGGAGAAGATGATAGCACTAAGCCAAGGAAACAAAGGAGCCGGGAATGATACTCCAGCAGGGAGACAGGCGCTGGGAGCAGAGGGGCCATTTTGGCCTGAACCTGGAAGGTAAAATTGTCATAAGAGGCAAGCAGATGTCTTTTGGCAGAGAGATCAAAGCCGTTGCATTTGGAATATTGTCATGATCCATTTTTTAAAAGCAGCCATGCTCCAAACGAATGTGCAGTAACGGGTAAGGGTGACTGCAATCGTTACTTCAGGGGAGATAGCCACAATCCACAAGTGGGTCTCAGCTCTTCTTTTCGCTGGGAGATTAATAATGGGATGGGGCCAGGGTTGAGGTCAAGGGATGTAAGGATCATAGGAAAGAGCCCCCAGGCTTTCCAAGTGGAACTGCGGAGTGGTATATTTTGGACACGGCTGTGCTAATGGAAGGGTAATTCTTACTCAGTACTAGTTTTGCGCATGCAGAGTCTGCAGATCAAAGGATGGAGGATGGGGACTTTATGCCAAAAAAGTAGCCCATAAAAGGTTTTATGAAGCATGAAGAAATGAGCTTTGGCAAGAAAGCTCTCGTACATGTGCAGGAAAAGTGATCAAGGTAGAGAATCAGCCAAAAATCTCTAGAAGTCAGACTGTGGACATTGTTCAACAGAGCTGAAAAGAAAGGGCAGCTCAGTGTGCAACGACTAATCAAGCAACGGCGTTTCCAGCGATGAGGGATCGTGCCTTAGCCCATTTCCTCAGGGGAGAGTTCGTTGTGGTTTGGGAAGTTTTGGTTTTCCCAAAACCACAGTATATCTCTTCTGGTTTTTTTTTTTTTTTTTTTTTTTTTTTCAACTCCACAACACCTTTT
>NW_006159814.1:937988-941730 GCF_000334495.1 Tupaia belangeri chinensis | reverse complement strand
TAATACATTATTATAGCTTTTTAGTTTTTTTTTTTTTTTTTTTTTTTTGACAGTCCCAAACAACTTTCTTCTGAAATCCAAATGACAGATTTGGGGTGTCACTGGTTTGGGGTCAGGAGAGTTTCAGCTGCATTTGTTAAGTGAATGATGGATGCACTGGTACCCACTAGAGGACAGAAACACGTAAAGGAGTTAAAGAACTGACGGTGCAGGGTGTGTCAGACAGGATTTAGGAAACGGAACTGAAGTGATTCTAAGAAACAAAACCAAACAGAAAGGTGAGTTAAAAGAAAGTGAGTCACATCTCCTACAGGAAAGTATCCTAGTTCTTGGCATGGGCTATGAAGCCCCTCATGGTCTATGCCTGCCTGCCTCAGCCTCTTGTACTGCTGCAGGATTACCTGCAATTCTCCAAGTGGACTCTGGGAGGCAGAGTCTCAATTGCCCCAAACATCCTTGCCTCTTGGTAGCCACACTGCGATAGAATGGGCTCTCCTGAGTATGGGCTACCTGGCAACTGTTTCTAACAGAGTGGGACAAAAGTGATGGATGTCACTTCTATGACGAGGGTGCTGAAGATTGCAGCGTCAGTGTTGCTGGCAGACTCTGTCCTCTTCCTGGCTCACGTACTTTGACGAAGCAAGTGGCCATGCTGGAGCTGTCCATTTGATAAAGGTCTGAAGGCAGCCTGTGGCCAACAGCCAGCTAGGAACTAAGGCTGTTGGTCAAACACCCTCTGAAGAACTGAAGCCTGCCAACAACCGCATGAGCTTGAAAACAGATCCTTCCCTTGAGCCTTCAGATAAGACCCAGCCCTGGCCAGCATCTTAGGTCGCCACCTGTGTTAGATCCTGAAAGATAGGATTCATAAGTTATACCCAGAGAGCTGTCCCTCAGACTCTGTGAGACAATACATTTGTGATATTTAGAGGTGCTAACTCTGGGTCTTGTTAGGAAGCAGTTGGATATTAGTACAGAGTCCTTGAAATGTCATGGGCCCATGCCTTTGGTCTTCTGGTCTTCATGATTCCTGGGAAAGTCCTTTTCCATCTTCTTATTGACTTGACCACACTCCACCTATCATTTAAGATGTAGTTCAAATGTGAATGCCTTTAAAGAGGCCTGCCCTACTTTCCCATAACATTCCTTCCACTTGGACTTGACCTCTCCTTTCTTTGATTCAGCTGAACCTTGCATAGATATCTGGTGTAGCATATAAACCATAGTGCAACTTCTTATTTCTATGAACCTCCATAAACACTGAAGCCAGGAGCCCCTCTAATTTCCGGAAAGGAAAAGATGTTTTCGCTGTTACCACTGCGACAGACCTTTCAGAAGCACATGAAATCAGCTTTGGTAATGACGAAACAGACCGTCATTCAGTTGGTTCTGTGTCAGGGTAAAGATCCCTTTTATCGGGACAGAAGGACATACTCACTCCTCCAGGCGTCTCTGCAGTCCTCACTCCCTGCATTGTGGTCAGCTTCCACTTGTGTCAGCTCCCTGTTTGGTGTCAAGCACACATCTTGATGAGAGGAGTGCTATCACTTTTTTTTTTTTTTAAGAGGTTTTTGCCTTAAAGCACATGCTCTCATAGCAGGGGATGGGAGGGGGGAGAAAGAGAGAGACTGAGACAGTGAAACGGAAAGTGAGAAATCACCCTTTCAGGGAAGATGGCCACGCCGCAATCCCTTCTCCTCCATTTTCCTCCTGGGCTCTTGGGCACACATGCATACGCACCCAGCATGATTTTCAAGCCGCTGGCTTCAGGACTCAAACTTCTGTCAGCCATGTGGGAGTTCAGTAACGTAACTGCTATGCCATCTGCTGGTCCCCAAGAAGAGCACTGTCTCTACATGCCTGGCACCCTGTGTTTGCATACAGAGATATTAGTATAATCACTAGTAAATGCATTAATGGGGAGGAGTGAACGAACAAATGAATGAAATGAGTGGATGAATGAATGGACCATGAGAAAAGACATAAAAGATCAGTAAAAAAATGAAAAGTTATTGGATGATGAAGATGGGAATTTTAATGTCTCTGTATTGACTGATAAGCATGGCATTCCTTCTGGAAAAAGAAATGTAATACACTATAAAGTTATATGTGATTCAATATAAACAAGATTATGATAAAAAAATAAATAAATAAATAAAAATTTAAAAAAAAAGAAAAGATATAAAGTTCAACTGGGGGCATTGTGGTGCTGGAGGCAGGTTCTTACAGATTTTCCGGAGCTCAGATTCAAGGCACATCCTTAGAGCTGGTCAGGGGTTGGTGTGAGCAGTGTCAGGTGAGGCTGATACAGGAGTGACTGGCTGCAGAGAGGCCCAGTCACTCCAAGGGCTCAGGAAGCAAGGGACTAAGGATCCAGCTGAGGCCAGAGTTTACTGGCAGTAATTGCTAAGTGGGAGAAGAACAAGGAAACAAGATGACTCTTGCCCCACAAGCTTTTTGACAGAACAGAGACAGAGCAAGACAGAGTAGACACAGTGGGCATATTCATTGCCTACTATGTGCCCAGCTCGTCGGGTTAATGCATGATTATGGTTTCGGATGGAGCTCAGCACCTTGTGATTTCCTTACACTTTTTTTTCCCCCTTAGGTTTTTGTCATAGGGTGTGTATGCTCATTGGAGAGAGACAGAAAGAGGGAAAGTAAGAAAACACCCTTTCCTCCAGGGGGGTGGCCATGTTGCAATCCCTTCTCTATTCTCCTTTCAGGATTTTGGGCATACACACACACCCAGCATGATTTTCAAGCTGCTGGGTCCAGGACTCGAACCATGGTTGGCCATATGGGAATCCAATGCCTTAACCACCATACCATCTACTGGCCCCTTCCTTATACTTTTTTTGAAGATATTGTACTTACCTGTTTTTATCGTATTTTATTTATTTATTTTAAGAGAGATTTTTGCTATAGGGCATGTGTGCTCACTGGAGAGACAGAGAGACAGAAAGTGAGAAATCACCCCTGAAAGGGGTATGCAATCAACATAAGTTTCCATAAATGGGAGGCCGGATAAGGGAAATGTGGTCTGCAACCACACACACACACACAATCCCTTCTCCTCCATTCTCCTCCTCTCGGGAGCTTGGGCCTACACACACACACACACACACACACACACACACACCTGGTAAGAGTAATAAGACCGCGGGTCCAGGACTCAAACCATGGTTAGCTACAGGGGAGTCCAGTGGCCTGAGAATTAACTGGGACTTAAACATGCAAAATTTCAGTTAAATAGGAAGAATGTGTTCAAGAAATCTATTGTACACCATGGTGGCTGTGGCTAGTTGCATACTGTATTCTTGAAAGAAGATGTCTAGTGTTCTCAGCATGAAAAAATGGTAAGTATGTGAGCTTATGCATGTGTTAATTAGCTTGATTTAGCCATTCCTCAATATATATGTATTTCGAAACAACATCCTGTACATGATAAATTTGTCAATAAAAAAATAAAGAAAGAATGGGGAAAGAGAGTTTTTGACATCGACAGCCTGGACAGAGAGCTTTAGAAAGGAGAAGACAAAGTTGAGCCTGTCGCTGGAGGGATGGCTACTGCAGGAGTCTCCCCTCCTTTTTCACAGGGAAATGGGGGGACTCCCTGGCAGGAGTATTTGGTTACTTACGCATTCCACAAGCTCTGATAGATCATCTGATCTGCACCCAGCATTTTAGCACAATCGGGAGTCCTAGCACACGACACAAGCTTCCTGACCTTCAGGAGCCT
>NW_006159814.1:937328-937975 GCF_000334495.1 Tupaia belangeri chinensis | reverse complement strand
AGCAGGCAGTTGGTGGGTGAAGAGAGCAGGTGCTCCCAGATAGCCGACGTCAGATGGACCATTCTGTCTACAGGATCGATGCCCTGAGAGGCGTCATGTCAGCTCAGGCTCTGTTGGGTGCCGTCGGGGATCACTTCCTGGAGAAGCCGGCTGGGCTCAGGTCTGAGGGACAAAGAGGAACTAGGTAGAGAAGAGAACTCAGGAGACCTGCCAGGGCCTCTAAAAGCTGCTCAACATGCAGTCAACAAGCCAGATCAAGATGCTTTCTGGGGGCCAGCAGGTGGTTAAGGTGCTGGACTCCACATGGCTGACCATGGTTCGAATCCTGGACCTGGTGGTTGCTTTCTCACTTTCTCTCTCTCTGTCTCTCTCTGGTCAAATTAAAAGATAATAATAATAAATAAAATTAAATAAATAATTCTTAAAAAAAAATATTAGTTTTCCTGTCACATTTGAGCGTGGGCCTGATTCTGTATTCCCAGGAAAGGAAAGAAGTGATCAGATGGCAGTGGGCACTTTGGAGTGGAATGAGCCTGGTGGGGAGAGCTCGCTGAGGAACCTCCAGGGGCTACAGGTGAGAAAGGAGGGGCCCTAGGTGCAGGACTGGGGTTGTAGAGGGGAAAGAGAGGAGGCCTATGGAGTGGGGG
>NW_006159814.1:936023-937315 GCF_000334495.1 Tupaia belangeri chinensis | reverse complement strand
CCTATGGAGTAGGTGGAAGGGGAGCACCTTTTGTCACTCCTTAAAAAGGATATCTCCTCCCGAGCTGTGCCCGAGCCCAGAGAAAGGCCTTGTACCACCTGTTCTAAGGCTGGGGCTCCTTAGGGTTTGCCAGGCACTAGGAAATTCCAACTCCTGATTGGAAATGACCAATGCCCAGGCGTGCTTATTTCCTTATTTCATGTATTTCAGGAGGCCAGAAGTCCTACAAAGCTCATGCCAGGCTAACGTCAAGGTGTAGGCAGGGATGTCTTCTGGAAGCTTTAGAAGAGAATTCATTCTTTGTTTTTTCCCAGCTTCAATAATCTGTCTGCTTTCTTAGGCTTGTGGCTCCTTCCTCTGTCTTCAAAGTCAGTAAGGTTGCATCTTTTGACCCTTTTGTCATCACATCCTCCTCTTGCCAACAATAGCCAGGAGAGGCTCTGTGCTCGTAAGGACTCTTGCAATCACATTGGGCCCTCTCTAATAGTTGAGGAGACGTATCACCCCTCAAGGTCCTAACCACATCTTTGACATCTCTGTGGGGTTTAGAATGTGGAAATCTTCGAGGCCATTATTTCTGACCAAAAGAGTATGGACAACTGTCGTTCAATATTACTAGATGTTCAAATGAAAAAACCATAGGAATTTAGAGGAGGGAGAACCCACTTCAGACTGTGGGGAGAGAGTGGAAAAGGCAGAGGGAAAGGAAGGTTTAGCAGGTCAGTTGGCCACTTTCGATCATAAAGCTTTTTGAAGAGGGTGAGCTGACACAGGGCATGAAAAGATGAGATAGAAGTGTCCATATCTGAATTCAGACTATTGGGTGGTTGGGGAAGTCATGATGCACTTTTGCATAGAAAATTATGTCATGACTTTCCTGATGACCTAATAGTTTTAAAAGATATTTTCTTAGCCTCTAGAAGCTCTGCTTAGGCTCCAGGAAAGATGTTGTTTTTTTAAGTTTATTTTATTTATTTTGTGAAAGAGAGAGAGGAGAGAGAGAGAGAGAGGAGAGAGAGAGAGAGGAGAGAGAGAGAGAGAGAGAGAGAGGGGAGAGGGGGGGGGGGGGGGAGAGAGAGAGAGAGGAGAGAGAGAGGAGAGAGAGAAGACATGTACCCTCAGTGGGGCCTTACACCAGGATCTCCCCACTCCAGCCAGGACCACAGGCATGGTACACATCTGGCATGTACAGGTTGACCTGGGAACTGAACCGTGACCTTCCATACGACTTCCAGTACTGCAGATTCACACGCCACTCCTGCACCATCATGGGTGGGTCAATATCTTCCGAT
>NW_006159814.1:930685-935992 GCF_000334495.1 Tupaia belangeri chinensis | reverse complement strand
CCCAGGAACTATAGTCTGCTGGAATGACCTTGCATCTTGGTGAATACCTTTTCAAAATCATGCGGGACTACTTATTTCTCTTTCTCTACCTGGGTTTTCCTGGCTGCCTCAGGAAACTCTCCTTGATTTCCCACTCCTCCAGACCCCCCATAATTCTCTGTTTATCAACAGTATCTATCCATCTGTCTAGTCATCTATCTACCTGTCCGTCCAACCCTATCTCCTGTAACTCTCAATCCACCTACATGTGTTTATCTATCTATGTGCCCATGCTCTATCTATCTATTCATCGTCTATGTCTTTCTGTCTCTCCATATGACACCCACGTATTCATCTTTATCTATTTATCTATCATCTATTTATTTTACTACTACCTAGGCTCTTTTCTTTCTTTTTTCCTCCCTTCTTTTCTTTCTCTCTCTTTGTTGTTCTTCTTTCTTTCTTTTTTTCTCCTTTCTTTTTCTTTCTTTCTTTTTTTTTTTTTTGTTAATTTTCAGAAGGCATGCACACTTGTGAAAGAGAGAGAGATAGTTCCTCCCCACAATGAGGCATGGTCCTACCACAACATTTCATCCCCTCATTTCTCCTTCCTGTCAGGATTTTAGACGCACATGGACACACACCTAGCATGTTTTTCAAGCTGCAGGCGCCAGGATTTGAACTGTGATCAGCCATGTGGGATCTGGCTCCCTTAACTATGGGGTTATGGGATTGGACCACCTGATCACAGTTTCTGAGTGCTTCCCCCCAAATATCTAAACATGCATTTCTATTTTTTAAATTTTTCTTTCTTTCTTTTATTTTATTTTATTATTTTATTTTATTTTATTTTTTTGGGGGGGAGAGGTTTTTGCTATAGGGCATGTGCACTCGCCAGACAGACAGAGAGACAGAGAGATAGAAAATGAGAAATCACTCCCAGGAGGGATGGCCATACAACAATCCCTTCTCCTCCATTCTCCTCTTGGGATCTTAGGCACGCATGCACACGCGCCTGACATGAGTTTTAAGTCACTGGGTCTGGGATGCGAACCGCAGTCGACTCCGTAGGAGTCCAGCGACATAGCCATTATGCTAACTGCTGGTTCCTAAAATTTTTATTTCTTAATTTAATTTTTTTTCTCCAGAGGGCACACACCTGAGTATACCGGAGAGAGAAAGAGAGGGAGAGGAAGAGGAAGGAAGACACTCTCCCAGGGCATGGTCATGCCACAGTCCCTTTTCCTTCATTTCTCCACCCTTTTGGAATTTGGGGCAAACTTGCACGCATGCCTGACGTGTTTCTGAAGCTACTAGGTTCAGCCATGTGGGGTCCTACTCCTTTAACCACCATGTCCCAGAGTGGCCCTCAAAACATGTATTTCTAGGAGACCAGCAGTTGGCATAATGGCTATGTCACTGGACTCCCATGTAGCTGACTGGGATTCGAGTCCCGGATCTGGTGGCTTAAACTCACACTGGGTGCGTGTGTGCCCAAGAACTCGAGAGGAGAATGGAGGAGAAGGTAATGAGGCATGGCCATCCCCCCGGGGGGGGGTAATTTCTCACTTTCTCTCTCTTTCTTTCTTTCTGGTGAGCGCACGCGCCCTATAGCAAAACAAAACAAAACAAAACCCGAAAACCAAAAAAACATGTATTTCTAAAGCCTGCTTTAATTTTGTCAACTTTATCAAGCACAGGTGAATCTCAGAAAGATGTATTCCATTTCTAGAGTCATTTTGATCCACATGAGAAGCTGAACCTCTCTGACTCTAGCATGTTTCCTCAACACTCGGCAGTGCCCACCCACTGTTTCTGAATGAGGCGTGTGCGTGCCACGTAAGTCCGCGTGCGCGCACACACACAAACACACACACCTCTTTAAAGAGTAATGCAGCAGATGAACATTCTGCCTAGCAGTACTAAAAATGTCACAAGGCTGATTAAAGGTCCAGTGGTTAGTGCAGGCAGAAATCGAGAGGAGGAAGAGATACCGCTGGTTGGATTAGTCTGAGAAGACTGCACGGAGGAGGGGAGAAAGAAACAAGTGACGAAACAGAAGCAATTGCACAATCTGGCTTGTGTCATGGACTCACACATATCACAGCTCTTCAGCACAGGCTGAGAACCTCTGGGGTGACCTTCAGTTTGATCTGCAGCCTCCAGAGCTTGGGGGCACCTCCCGAGGGCTGTAGCTGGCTGTGTGGTGAACTCTCTCCCTCAGCTGGCTGTCCAGGGACACGTGTGTAGGTGGATCACATGACGGCCTTTGGAAAGTCCCAACCGGTTGCCAGATCGTCTGAGAATTCCAACTCCTACTCTCCTTGTCAGAGCTGCTACCTGTGACAAGCGCGGTCGCCCCCTTTGATGTTAAGTGCATACCAGTTCCTTCCTTCCTGAGAATTCCTTCCCTGCTCCTTCATGTTATTCCTTCTCTTCCCCAAGGCTGGGGCACTTGGCCCTGTCCACACATGAGCATGGCTGCCCTTGCTCAGATGGCAGGGAGTCTGCGTCTTTCGGTTTAAGAACAGAAACGAGTTGCTATTTTTAGTTCTGCATGGGAAAGTCCGAGTGAACAGAGAAAATGGATCAGCCAAAAAATATTTTCTGGGGCAGCTGCCATCTCAGCTGATATGGAACAAAAAGAATAAAATAAAATTAAAAAAGCGAGAAAAGGGAGGTAATGATGTCTCGGACACTCCATTAAACACCATGCCACTCTCCCTGGAGTGCCTGAAATTAGAGACAGTGGAGAATTGGATCATTCTTGGTAAGGCAGACATTCTTGCCTGCTATAAATGAAGAGAAAGGACAAGAAAGGAGAGGTGAGGAATTCGTTGTTTTCTGGAAGCAGAGAGTGGAACCAGGAGAAAGCAGAGCCGCACAGCCATCGCAGCCCTGCAGGAGCTGGGTGTGGACACTGAGCAGAACAGAAGCTGGCCCGGCGGACAGGATAGGGTCGACTACAGACAATGGAAGGAAGCCCCTGAGACAGAGAGTGGGGGGTCCGGAGATTGAGACCGACCAAACAATTGGTCCTCATGAAAGACAGCAAGAACAGGTAGTTTAGGGAGCTGGAGAGTGTTTCAAGAGAGAAGATGGTGGGTCAGTAGACGTCATGGTGGTTAAGGCACTGGACTCCCACATGGCCAATCACGGTTCTAGTTCCGGGCCTGGTAGCTTGAAAATCATGCTGGGTACATGTGTGTATGTGCGTGCCCAAAATCCCACGAGGAGAATAGAAGAGAAGAGATTGCAGTCCCCTGGGAGGTGATTTCTCTCTTTCTTTGTCACTGTCTCTCTGGGAAGAGCATGCTCCGTATGACAAAAACTTTAATGATAATAATAATAACAGTAATGAAAGAACAAGGCAATTGTGGCAGAAGAACTTGGTGTACGTTAGGTAGGAGTCAGGGATCCGAACTGGCAGGAACTGGCTCCAATCATTGGGACAGAATCAGAGACAAGACTCCGAGCCTGAAAGAATTGGGGAAATCAGGCTAGGATGGAAGCAATGAGGTGCCAGGCACTGATTTGGCCTCCGAGGGGCAGTATGACAAGTCAGAGAGAGTGGGCTTTTAGGCAGACCTGGTCACAAATTCCCGTCAGGATTCCGATTAGCGGAGGGGGCTTGAGCTGATTACTAAGCCTCTGTACTATGGCTTCCCCATCCACATGGAGATACATGAGAACATTCTTGAAAAGATGGGATTAAAGTATGAGTTTATTTTGGTGCAAACACACACACACACACACACACACACACACACACACACAAAGAAAAGAATTAAATCCAGGCAGGTTTTTTTCATAATATATATTTTCCATAATCTTTGTGAAGACCCTTCATATGCTGTTTCTAGTTTTTCTTGCATTTGACTGATGCCAGAGGGGACAAAAATATGTCTACTCAAAAATGCCTTACACGTTCATGGACTGAAGCCAAACCTAAGGGTTTAAGTAAAAGGCCCAGAAATCTTTCCTCGTTTTTCACCAGAGGGATAACAGTGCAAAGTTGTATTTTCCCTTTTGTTTATTAAAAACCTTTGTTCTGGCCCAGCCACAGTGGCACAGGCAGTAGAGAGCCACTGAAAGAACCTGGCGCCACATGGGAGGGCCCTGGGTGTAGATCCCAAGCTGACCTGTTGGGCCAGGCACTCTGAAGTGTGCACTTGTGATCCTGGCCTGAGGGGGAATCGTGGCACCGAGAGACTCTAATCTGGGGTCCCTCCCACCCCACCCGAATAAACAAGCTTAAAACCAAAAAAAAAAAAACCTTTGTTATCAAGTTCTTAATGAACCTGCTTTGTTTCTTCAACATGGCAGTGCAACAATGTAAAGTACTCAGGTATAAACTAAGGTAGTTTAGGAAGAGTGAAATGTGAAGGATTTGTTTTGTTTTTGGTATAGGGTGTGTGCATTTCTGAGAGAGAGAGAGAGAGAGAGAGAGAGAAATCACCCCTACCCCTCAGGTGGGGTGGTCACGCCACAATCCCTTCTTCACAGTCAGGATTTGGGGCATTCATGTATACATGCAGGTGTGATTCTCAAACTGCCAGGACTGAGACTTGAACCAGGATGCTAGCCATGTGGGATCCAGCACCTTAACCTCCATGCCACCTGCTGGCCCGAAATGTGAAGGATTTTATATGTTGGTGGCAAGCATAATTACCTTCAGAAGATGAACCTCCAGAAGTTAGAGACTTTTTCCCCCTCCACCCATCAACACGGGAAACGTTTTCCTCTGAGAAGTACCTGACGCAGAAAACTGGACTTACTGTGTACAACTTTCTCTCTCCTGAAATATGAACAGACACACCCCAAACACATGTTCTGCCTGCCGCATGCCTGTGACGCTGGAGTTGCATCACACGCTGCCCTGCCCTGCCTCCTTCCTGCAGCGAGGCGCTTCCTGTGTCCCAGGTGCGACGTGAGGCTGTGGGGTGGAGCACTCAAGGGCACCAGGATTTACACTCATGAAGTTGGCAGGGGCTCCTTCTTGGATGTGAAAATTAAACATCTTTTAGTTAAAAACTTCTGTCAGGGTTGGAAACTATTTTTAGCGAGTGTTATTAACTTTGATGACCATGGTTTGGATAGAAATGATGTGTGTGTGAGCAGTTGGGTTGAAACATGACAGCCATTACATTTTCTAGCAAAATGTTTGTTCTGACCGTGAGTTTTAGGGACACTGCCTACTGGGGGTTGGGTTCCCCAGATGGACACTCCAAGATCAGAACTCTTTTAGAGGTGATTTCTTAATGGTTGCCCCCAGGAAAGACCAGCAGGGGTGTGCAGTGGGGTGCGCAGTGTGGGGCAGGTAAGGGA
>NW_006159814.1:925032-930493 GCF_000334495.1 Tupaia belangeri chinensis | reverse complement strand
GGAAAGAGGCCAGTGGGGAGGTGTCGTGAAGCAAAGTCCTGCTACAGAGCTCCACGGGGGCACGTGTCGAGTCATTCTGCTTAGGGGTCAAAGTGTGGAGTATTTATTCTGACCTAAGGGCTGTCCCCTGGGAGGTGTATCCTATGTGCAGGCACAGTGCTCTCTAGCATCTGAGGGAAGCCTCCTACAGAGATAGCAGTACCAGAGGGGGCTGGGGGGAGAGAAGGTATCGGGAGCTGGTCGTTAGAGGAAGATGATCGGTGATCGCCACCCTCCTGACAAGGCAGATACAAAGATAAACAAAATGGATGCATGTCCTGCTTCCACAGGGCCTGGAGTCCAGGATGGAACACACACAGGTGATGGCATGTAGTGCGATGAGTGTCAGGTACCCCAAGACAGCTTGCTATGGGCGTGAGTAAATGGGATGCCACCCAGACCTAATGGACTTGAGTGGCTTCCAGAGGAAGGGACACTGAGTCGTAGATCTAGAGGGTGAGTTGGCACGAGCAGGGCAAGGGTGGTAAGAGTGTTCCAGACAGCCTGTGCCAAGGCTGAAACAAGAAAGAAAATTTCCAAGTGGTTGGAAGACAGAGGATGGGCTGGAAGAGGCAGAGGTGGGGCTGGAGGCCAGGCTGAGGCAGGCCGAGGCTAGATTACGTAGGGCCATGTAAGCTCGCCAAGTAAGGAGAGGAAGCCAGCAGCAGGTCTTTGCGTGGTCATGGGCTTCATCACCTGCGGGCATGGTAACCTGACATCCCCTCTGCTTGAAAGTTTCTCTTTCTAGGTACCATCCTTATGCAGGGTTAGGTGCCTCTCCTGTTCCAGGGCCCTTGAAGCTGCTGGTGATGTGTCTGCTGTAGTGTACATCTCACCACACTGCGATTGCGTTTGTGTGTATCTTTCCTGTCTGATGGCCAGCAAGCTGAGAACGGGAACTTTCTCTGCAAGGTAGGGGGGGTCTATGGAGGGCCTAACCAAGCCAAGCAGCCACTGGCCTGCCTGAGGGGTGGAGGTCTGACGGCGGCTTCAGATGGCTGACAAGAAGGGAAATAGGAAGAGATCGGAGGGGCAGAGAGAGACAGAATAGTGAGATGGCGAGATAATAAATAGACAAGAGAGAGAAAATGGAAAAATTCCTTCAGCTTTTTGGGCTTCTGGGGGAAAAGAAATAAAAGTGCAATTCTTATTACAAGTGGAAAAGGACAACAGCAAATCACCCTCAAAACTGTAGAATCCAGCAAAGAAATGATAGTGCACAGAAGACTCAGGCTGAGTCAAGGTAAGAGGCCTTTTAACAGGGGACTGAGTAATGGCGGCGACTTGGGTCTCTGCCCATCAGTTAAGAGCATGAGTCCTTTGAGTTCTCCAAGCAATCAGAATGGTCAGTACCTACTGCAAAGCTGCAGTTTGCTTTTATGGCTTTAATTAAATTGAATTAACTATAACAACCAGGGCTTCTGTTTGCCTCATTCTCCAATTCAAAATTTTAGCTGTCGGGCATGATGTTTCTGAGCTGAAAATCAGGCATGTGTGTGTGTGTGTGTGTGTGTGTTGAAAATCAGGCATGTGTGTGTGTGTGGTCTGACTTTTTCTTTTATCAGAAGGGAAGGCCGATCTTCTGAGAGCTGCAGTGCAGTGAAAGGAAAGAAAATGAGTACTAATGGTGGCCCCGAGTCCCTTGTCCTGTCGTTTCATTGCTTCTGTTGAGTGCCAAGGCAGCGGTCCTCTTCTTGGGCCACGTGTCCTGCTGGGGGCTGTGAGACGGGCTTGGAACCCAGCTTCCTTCCACGCCGTTACAGCTGTGCCATCCCAAGAGCAGTCCTAGTCCGTGACACAGAAGTGATGGCAATACCTACGTCGTAGGCTATTTGAGGACTCAACGTTTCACGGATGAGACGACTTTAAAAAGACCATGGAAAATGGAATTACAGTGCAAGTTTAGGGGCCAGATGGTGGCTCAGTGGTAAAGTGTGACCCTCTACGTGGCTGATCCACCTGGGAAGGTTCCAGATTGGTGTCTGGAGAGTCCTTGAGTCCACTGGGCATGAGGGTGCCCGTGACCTGGGCCTGGCTGAGGCTAAGGGTAGATCAAGGCATCAAAACCCTGCGGGGAGTGGGGGGTGCTGTCTCTGTCTGTCACTCATTGAAGAAATAAACTTAAAAAAAATGTGTGAGTTAAAAAAATGGGTGCAAAAATTTTTTTTCCAAATCAATGCATAGCTCTTCCATAGTACGCATTTCTGTGAACTTGTTGAAAACCTCTCATTCAATACGAGCCGATGTCAAGCAGTCAGCAAGTAGCTAGTGGTGCTGCCCATGATGGTGGGGAATGGGTCCCCAAGTCCCTCTCATCCTCTCAGAAAGGAAGGCAGCAGTCCTTTGCTGAGGAAGGAGAAGCCTGTGTGCTCCTGTCCCTCTCTCAGCAGCGTCTTTGCCACTAATCGCCAGGCGGATGCTCATTTGCTCTGGTTCCAGGCGGCGTCACACGGGGAGGGCTGCTCTATCCCCCTTGACCCATTGTCGTCATTCCTTGGCTGACCTGAGATGGTCAGTCTTTGCCGTGGTTTTGAGACTCACTTTCATCCCCATGAGGATGAAATTCTCCTTTCCTGGGCCTCTGATGTCTGTCTCCTCCCATGGTCATGTCCCGAGTTTTACCTGAAGCTTGTAAACACCTACCATCTTCCCACCCCTGCCACCACACCCTCCACAGAAACAGCCATGGCCCCCGATGCTTTGGACCTCACTGCTGGTACAGACCATCAGTCCCTCTCACATCTGAGACCCCCCCAGAGCCCTAAACACTGCTGTGTTCTGTTTTGTTTTGTCTTATAACTCATGGGGTGTCCAAACCTGAGCTCCCACAAATCTATTACATTCTTCATTTGTCCATGCAGAGAGTCGAATACGTGGCTGCAGAACTGTGAATGCATTTGCTTATAGAATGCTCAGACCCCCAGCCTACTGGAGCAGTCACATAATCCACACAAGGTGTGCACTGAACATCCCACACGGGGAAAAGTCAGTGCAGAACCTGGACCCCTGGGTTTTAGAAAGGAACCATCCACCCTAACAGCAATGGCCAACCTTCGTAGAGTTCATCGCATCTTTGTTTTGTTTTGTTTTGTTTTGTTTTGTTCTCAATTGGCCAGAGTAAGATGGGGGTGGGAGAGTGGGGCAGGGATGTTAGTGAGAAAGCACTCTCCTCCCCATGGGACTTGGGGCATGCACAGACATGTGCCTGTGTCCAGGACTTGAACCACACAGTCAGCCACGTGGGATCCAGCTACCTTACCCACTACACCATTTAACCCCTATATGACCCTTAGCCTCTCCATTTGAAAGGGGCTGACACACAGAAGGATTAAGAAGCCAAGCCATGTCACACACTGAAGAGTAGAGTCAGGGCTGAACCCGGTGGCTTGGCATCCAAGCCTTTTCCCTTAACCACGCTTCCGTGCTGCCCATGTTTCCTGTCTCGCTCCCACTGAGATATGAATTACCTATCTAAATAGGGAAGCACAGTAGATTTTGTTTCATTTTATTTCGTGGTGGCTAAGAGCATTGGCTCTAGACACAAAATGCCTGAGTTTAAATCCCAGTTCCACACCTTAGCAGCTGCGTGACTTTGAGTGAGTTTTCTAATTTCTCTGTGTTTCAGTTTCCTCATCTGTAAAAATGGGGTTTGTAATAGTACCCTCTTGTTACGGTGGCTGTGAAGATGAGTTAACTTGTGGAAAGTATTCGCCTGACACATGTTAGTGTTAACTATTATTCTTTAACCTACATGCCTGTATTTAACCAAGCACTAAAGAATCTCCCAAGCTCCCAATATCCCAATATACTAAAATGAAAAAAAAAAAAGCAAAAACCAGGAAATCACATTGTATCAACCAATTCCACAGGAAATTAATTATTTTTTTACTAAATTACTTACCAGACTGTTGGCTTATTTTGACTTTAGCAAAACACTTCTGGGAGGGCAAATGGGTTACACTTTTCCTTTTTTTTTTTTAAATCACCAGAGGGCACATGTGCTCTCCAGAGAAAGAGACAGAGACAGAGATGGGAGTTGTGGGGAAGGAAGCCTCCCTGCAGTGGGACATGTTCTCACTGCAATCTTTTTTCCACTTTTCCGTCCTGTCAACATTTGGAGCGCATAAGCACAAGCACCTGGCAGGTTTTTCAAGCTGGTGTGGGCGTACTCCAACCGTGGTCAGCCATGTGGGGTCCGACTCCTTTCATCGCTAGACTATGGGCTGGCCCTACACTTTTACTTTTTTTTTTCTTTTTGGAGAGGTTTTTGCTGTAAGACTTGTGTGCTCACCAGAAAGACAGAGAGACAGTGAAAAATCCCCCCCAGGGGGGATGGTCACGCCGCAATCCCTTCTCCTCCATTCTCCTCTTGGGATCTTGGGCACACACGCACACGCGCCAGGCATGAGTTTTAAGCCACCGGGTCCAGGACGCAAACTGCGGTCGACTATGTGGAAGTCCAGTGACATAGCCATTACGTCAACTGCTGGTCTCAGCACTTTTAATACTTAAGATAGTTTTTTCAAAATGCAAGCGTGTTGGGAACCAGCAGTTAGTGTAATGGCTATGTCACTGGACTCCCACATAGTCGACCGCAGTTTGCGTCCTGGACCCGGTGGCTTAAAACTCATGCCTGGCGCGTGTGCGTGTGTGCCCAAGATCCCAAGAGGAGAATGGAGGAGAAGGGATTGCGGCGTGACCATCCCCCCTGGGGGGGTGATTTCTCGCTTTCTGTCTCTATGTCTCTGTCTGGCGAGCGCACGTGCCCTATAGTGAAAATCTCTCAAAAAAAAAAAAATGCAAGCGTGTTTGGTGGAAAGAGAAAAAAAAGTGTGAGTGTCCGACTTTACAAAAGAATAACAGGAAGCCCCAGCAGGCAGTGTTTTCCTTGCACCTTGGAGAGTTTAAAGTCAAGGAGCAGGACTGGTGAGAAGTTGAAGCTGAGGCGGACCTTGTGGCTCACAGGTTGGTGCCATAGGAGGCGCTGTGCCTTCCGCATCCCCTGCAACTCTGGTCAACCTGGTCACAGGAACTTCTTCCTGAGCCTGGTGGAAGACTCACCGTGGGCTCTGCAGAGGCTCTCTGAGCAGCTACCCTATGCGAGCCAGCTCAGTCTACTGGAAAGTTGTAAGAGTCACCTATCCTAACTATTTGGGGGGAGATGGGGCAAATGGCAGGAAAAGGTCGTCCTTTCTCCATACGTATTAGTTACATTTTGATTCCTGGAAACCACAACAACAACAACAAACAAAGAAGAAATAACAACATTCATTCAAGTAGGCACAAGGCAATGATAGATGGGAGTTTCTGTTTCTCATGGGCTGACTCTTAATAGAGCTGCAGTTCTCAAGGACTTTCTGGACAGTGACAGCAGCCAGTGGCAGGGGGGGGGGGGGGGGGTTTTTTGGCCCCGGGGGCTTCT
>NW_006159814.1:921797-925010 GCF_000334495.1 Tupaia belangeri chinensis | reverse complement strand
CAGGGCGGGGGTGGGGCGTTTCTGTGCCACTGCGGCTTTCCCATCGCTGGTAGGCAGACAAGCAGAGGGGGCATGTGCTATGGTGGTTAGGCCATGGGCTGAGAGCCAGCAGGCCTGCTCTCAAATGCAGCTCTGCCCCTTCCTACTTCTGGGGTTTTGGGAAACTAATTTATCCTCTCTGCCTCAGTTCTTTAGCTGTAAAATGGGGAGAGTAATAGTATCCACCTTACAGACTTGCTGTGAGCACAGAAGGAGTGGAGACATGCAATGCATTCAAAGCCTTGCACATGGCTACTCTGTTATTTATTGCTGTTATGTTCAAGCCTAGTTGCGCAACTAGGGTGATGTTATTAACCTCTTTTAGTCTTTATTTCCTCCTTGTAAAATGGAATAAAAATAACTACCTTGGGTCCATTAGAGCGTTTAAATGGAATCGTGTGCCGTTCCAGTACCAATAGAATTGAGTCAGGTTCAATGAATGGCAGCTTTCCCTGGAAGGGCTTCCTGGGAATCTTCTAACCCTTGTTAGATTCTCAGTGACATCTTTTCAAAAGCAAATCTGAGCACTCCTTCCTTCCTGGAGAAGACAAATTTCAGTTCTTGCTCAGAATGAATGAAGCAGCAGGCAGTTCTCCAAGGAGGAGGAGGAAAGTGGAGCAAAACCAGGGAAGGAAGCATTTAGAAAGTTGCACACAGGACGAGGCACCCTTCTAAGCCTTTAAAGACAATTCGAAGGCGCAGCGCTCTTAGAGCTAGAGCTACTGTCATTCTTATTTGGAAGGTGATGAAACCATCCTAGAGGGATTACTTAGAAGTGAGATTCGAACCCAGATCATCTGACCCTGGAGTCTGTGTCCTGAGCATGTAGTACTGACCTTGAATAGGAAGGTTTCTAAAGAGAGAGGAGGCTGGGAACAAGGGGACGCGGGGACGCAAGGCGAGAGTCTGGAGAACACTGTGGACACCAGGCCCACCTTCAATTTGAAACAATTTCTGCAAGGAAACACACTCTAATTATTCTTTGTCACTAAAGCAGCTGCAGTCCCTGGTCCTGCCTGTCCTCAATAATCATCCTTTTCCACTTCCTCTCTCCCCTCCCCCTGGGTGTCTTATTGATACAGACGGGCGGACATGGACAAATGAGGTCAGCAAACTCGGTGACCGCACACAGTGTCCTTCTCTGCAGGCCGTGGGCTCACAAGGTCAGTACAACAAACTTGCCTGCTGCAAGGACATTCCCGGGAAGCTGGGGGAGGAGCAGGCATGGCTTCTGCACCTCTCCTGACTCCTGCTTGTCTTAGGCCAGCGTGGGATGGTGGCTGACAGCAGAGTTTTTTTTTGAGGCGCGAAGACTTCATTTGGGCATTTTGGAAGATAACCCAGGAGGTTATTCATTGGGATGAGTTTTTGCACCAGGAACGAGCCCTTCATGATTTCAGAACACTGGTTTGGTAACAATTAGAATTGAAATCAATAGCCTTTTCACTCATTATAATTATTTTGTGTGTGTGAGTTTTACTATAGGGTGAATGTGCTTGTCCGAGAGACACACAGAGACAGAAAGCAAGAAATTAACTCTCCCCCAGAGGGAATGGACATACCACAATCCCTTCTCCTCCATTCTCCTCTTGGGATTTTGGGCATGCACGTACACGTGCCCAACATGAGTTTCAAGCCTCTGGGTCAGGCACTTGACCACGGTTGGACATGTGGGCATCCAGCATATTAACCACTACGCCACCTGCTGGTTCCTCACTCATTATTTTTAAAACTAATAAATGCTAGGGCCAACTGGTGGTATGGTGGTCTAAATGGCTGGATCCTGCATGGCTGACCACGTGGTTTATGTCCTGGACCCAAGCGTTGTGAGAGAAAACATGCTGGGCACACATGCGCATGCCCCAACTCCCAAAAGGACAGAGAAGAGAAGGGATTGTAGCATAAGCCATGCCACAAAGGCAGTGTTTTCTTTCTCTCTCTTTTTAGCAAACACATGCACCCTCTGGCAAATTGAAAACAAAAAGAGGAAAAGAAAGAAACCTACAAATGTCAGAGAGATAATCCTCATTGTAGTTGTTACCGTTTTGGATGATGTGGGGAAAATGAGATTAGCCTCTCTGAATCATCGCATGTAGTATGGTCCACGTTCCATGGTGTAACTAGATTTTGTGTTCCTCTTCTCAATCAGAGGGACGTTAAGAATTATATTGTAACACTTGTGTAACACTTGGTCTGTAAACTATGTATTTTTAGGAGATAAATCGTTTGACTTCAGAAATGAAAACCTTCTGAAAATAAAATTTAACTCTCTTCCTGAGCGTTGCTGACCTCAGAATGGGGCTTTCTTTTCTCCCTTTATTGAAAGATGGTATGAATCTTAGAAAAGAAAGCCAGTGAGTTTAGGCGGCTAAGAGCAACGATTGAGCAAGAAGAAAGAAGACTTGTTTGGAAGACCCCCGTCTATTTTGGAAACGAAGAGGGTTTTATTTCTTAGAGAAGGGAGGATTTATGGATTTATGTTTCCTCTGGAAGACAAATGACCCAGGCACATGTTTTTGTTTTTCCTCCCCGGCATTAACGCTAATCAATTACCTTTGTTACTAAAGAAATAAACAAGTGGAATCTGAAGCGCAATGAAGGTAAAATTCACTAGGTTCTAGTGTTTGTGGTTATTTAAAACATTTTTTTAAAGGGACGAGGACCTTCTATAGCTGTGCTTTATCTAATTCCTAGCTATGTCCTTTTGCTATGAGTCTTCATACAGGAGACAAATCCAGCAGTTTTAGAGTCGCCGAAGGTTAGCGCTAGAAGGGACTTCGGAAACGTCCTAGCCGTGCCCCCGTTCTCCAGTTGAGACTGGCGGCCCAGAGAGCTGCAGCGAATTGCCCAAGGTCGCCCAGCTGGGAGGGCCAGGTCCAGGAATCGCGGTCGATTTGTGGCTCTGGAGTTGCCAATTCTCCGCACTTAATCCTTGCCTTGGAGCTGTTCTCTCAACACCTAGAGAGCAAACCCTCTTTCTGCGCGCCCACGCCGACGTCCCGCACCCTCCTCTCCCACCTCCATGTCAAACAAAAGGTCCGCGCATTTGGGAGATTCCCACGCCTGCAGCGCCCGGGCCGGCCGCTTTGCAGCACCTCATCTCTCCGAGCGCCCACGGCGGGGCGCGGCGGGGCGGTGGGCGCGTCTCGCCGCCCGAGTCTGCAGGCGCGGGGC
>NW_006159814.1:907381-918128 GCF_000334495.1 Tupaia belangeri chinensis | reverse complement strand
AGGTGACGGCGCAGGAAGGCGGCGGGGGAGGGGCGGGCCGGCCGCGCCCCCAGCCCTCCTCTGTGGCGGAATGTTGGGCCGGTTCCATCCGTGCGGTATGTCTGTGTAAACATCATTAGCCTCGGAGCTGACACGTTCTGCATTTTTAATTTCGCCTTACAAACTGCGGCCTCCTTACGCCTCGGGAGCGCATGGAGACCCTGAGTCGCCGCCTTTCGGTTGTAGTCCTCGGCGCCCGCCTTCCTAGACACCGAAACGACAGGAGCCACTCTCCGGGGTGTTGTGCATGTTGAATTCTTAACGCACCTCATCTCTAAGATGGCCTTTAGGTCTGGAGTACATCCTTCCTGTTCACCTGGATTCTCCGAAAGGTCTGCTCGTCATCTCCTGGGGCGGAGCAGAGAGCTGAGTCGCAGCCCCCCCAGCGCGCTCCTCTTTCCTGCTTACCCGCTTTTCCGTGTCATCCGCACCTGTGTCCCTGCCACCTCTCCCATCGCTCAGCCCTCACTCCCCCGCCTGGCTCATTTCTCAGAGCACGGGCCTCATGCAGAACTTCCTCAAATCCAAAACCTTTAACTCCGTGTTTCAGCATCCTTGAATTCTCTGCTTTCCCTTCTCTGGTAGCAGTGGGATGGTTCTCCTTACTCGAGGGTGTGTATTTTGAAGCAGATCATACTAATGACAAAGATAAAAATCCCGCAGAGCCCATGGCAGTTTTGACTTTAAACATGAAGCGAGTTAACAAGGAAAGCAGCAATAAATTCAGCCCAGGGCATGACCCAGCACTAAATTGTCTCTTACAGTGTCCAGATTTCTGGCCAAGTTGTCAATTTGATGCCCCCTTTTTTCTATTAGCCTCCTCAATTCCCTTTTAGGTCGTGCTGTTTTTGTTGGTTCACTTTTGTTTTACTGCCAAGTTATCTCTGCCGCAACTTTCTCCCCCCATTTTCTGATTCTGTTTTCCAAGTTTCTTAGGCATGACCAGAATAACACACCCGCAGTCTTCAGCGAAATCCCTCAAGCTGCTTCCCTCATAGACATTTTGAAACAAGCTCGTGTCAGAACATTTTGTTCATCCCCTCACACAAGCTGGTGAAAGATGGAAGGACTTGGTATTTGCTGGAAATGAAAACACGGGGAAGTTGTTGGAACCCATACCGCGATGTTCTTTTTTTTTTTTTTTTTTTTTTTGCACAAGGGGCTGACTGGGTGATAAAATGGGTGACCAAAACTACTGCCCCAACAGGATCTTCTAGGAAGAGTCAGGTATGGAGTTGCATCAACTCAGGGAGTGTGTGGAACCCATCCCCCCGTTGTGTTTTTTTTTTTTTTTTTGCACAAGGGGATTATGTATGCTTCACAGTGTTTGTAAGAACAGCCCAGAAAGAACATGTAGCTCCAAACTAGAGACCAGCAGTATTGGCAAGGGTTAATCAAGAAGCTCCTTGTGCCGGAATAAATAGTTCAGGGGAGGGTTACACCATGCTAGACTGAGGGGCTGATGATAGTGGCAGAGCTAGTCCAAAGATGCTTTCCGCTTTCTGTTTAAGTTACTTTGCTTCAAAGGCAGTAGGTAACTGGTGTTGCGTTGGTTTTATGGCCTGGAACTCTATTCTGACAGCCAACGCCAAGACTGCTTTAACCTTGCGTTATCTTCCTGTTCTGTCAGATTGAGAAGGAAATCATGATATCATTACATACACACCATTTAATGTTTTATTCTGGATGTTCTGTGAAAGGAAGGGGATCAAATTACTCTCTTGGTCTAGCACACTGATGGGTGCTTCATGGGATAAATGGTCTATGAGGCGAAGGTTCAGGGCATGAGCAGATGACTCTGACTCCCCACTGGGCAATGCTGGGGGGACTATACAAGGTAAGACAGGAAAAGAAAATGAGGTTTCCTAAGCAGGGGAAAGTTCTCAAAGCATATCCTGTTTAGTGCCTTTGCTTTTGCTCAACCATAACAATAACAATGGAGATAATCATAATATGACTGCTAACATTTACGGAGTATTTATGAGGTGCCAAACCTTGTGTTAAGCCCCTGCATATACAATCTCATTTAATCCTCACAAGACTTCAGTGAGGGGAGCCCCCATTAGCCCAATTTTATAGAGGAGGAAATGAAGTCAGAAAGAGGTTATGTAATTTACCCAAGGCCACACAGCAAGGAGATAAATATTAATTCAGAGTACCACTTTTAACCCCTATACTCATCTGCCTCCCATATGATTTCATACTGAAAAGTCATTGGCAAAGTAAATCAGGAAATTAAATAAGATCTATTAAATATCTGATTCTGAGAATAGCTACGATTGACATTAATGGGGCACTTGCTATGAGTTCGGCACTTAAACCTCACAGCCGGGATGACTCCATGGTGCAGCGGTAATGCACTCAGGAGAAGTCAGATCCCACATGGTGACCATGTTTCGAATTCCTGGCCAGCTCAGCCTGAAACACACTGGACACTCCTGTCAATGCTCAACATCCGATGGGCTGAAGGACTGGAGGAAGGGGAGAGTTGGGTGGTCAGACCCTGTGGAGGGTGCTCATCTCTCTCTCTCTCTCTCTCTCTCTCTCTCAGACTTTGATGTGTGCACATGCGCTCTATTATGAATAAAGGGCAAAAAAATAAGACATCAATCTGCCCCTCAAAGTAGATATGTAGAGTACTATACCTAATTTGAGGATATGGGACAGCACAAGCTCAAAGAAGCTTGATGACTTTCTCCAGATTATGTGGAAGTAGAGCTGATGAACTCAGAGCTGCTTTCTCTTGGACCTGGGCCTTTAGCTTTGCTGTTCTATGTGATAGCTTTGGCTCCCTGGCTTGTGTCTGTGTGTGTGTTGGGGTGAGAGAGACAGATATGTCCACTTAGAGTGAGTAGCAAGGAATGAAACCTTTTCTCTAACAACTTGTCACCTTCCTTCACATCCCATCAAGTGACTGTTGCTTTGACAGCCTTGCTGATGAGAAGATTAGGGTGGGCAGGCATGATTTTCAGGTTTTAGGGGAGGGAGGTCTGGGAATTGTCCTTGAAGGGCAGGTAAGTGTTGGAGAGTGGGGGTCAAAGGGCACAGACTTCGCAGAGACTGCTTTCTCTTGGACCTGGGCCTTTAGCTTTGCTGTTCTATGTGATAGCTTTGGCTCCCTGGCTTGTGTCTGTGTGTGTGTGTTGGGGTGAGAGAGACAGATATGTCCACTTAGAGTGAGTAGCAAGGAATGAAACCTTTTCTCTAACAACTTGTCACCTTCCTTCACATCACATCAAGTGACTGTTGCTTTGACAGCCTTGCTGATGAGAAGATTAGGGTGGGCAGGCATGATTTTCAGGTTTTAGGGGAGGGAGGTCTGGGAATTGTCCTTGAAGGGCAGGTAAGTGTTGGAGAGTGGGGGTCAAAGGGCACAGACTTCGCAGAGAGGAAGACGCAGAAATGGGCATGGCAGTGAGGGACTTCCTGAGATTTAGGTTGAGGACATAGCTGAGCCTGGCATCGCATCCTGTTCCCCTTTGACTCCCCACGTCCAACCTATGCTCAGCACAGTATCTGTCAAGGAACTGAAATGCTCAGTAAATGTCGAGATGGTCTCAATGAAGTCAAATGAGCTTAGCCAACCTCCTTCTCTCCCTTTATTCTCCTTCCCTCCCTCCTTTGTTTTTCAGCTTTCTCAGAATTTTTGATTCTCCTTCCTCTTAATCTTGGTGAAATAGCACCAAGTTTAGGCATCAAGCTGTTCTCTTTTGAAATTCCCATAAAGAATAGCACACAGCTCCAGGTCCTCACCTTTGCGAAACCATTTTACTAACATAGGCCCTGTGTGAATCAGCCCCAGTGTCAATGTCTTCACCATCCTGTGCAGCACTCACACCGTGGAGCAGAGATCTGCCACATGCAGAGCTCACCTGCCTTTCTGTCTATGGTCGGAGTCTTGCAGACCCTCAGGGTGAATAAGTTTTTCTTCTAATTTTCACACGACTGAGAGAGTTCATCAGTCAACTTCACCACCTACACTGGCTGTATGGTTGCAGAGACCCGACTGGTTCCTTCAAAAATGGAAACAGGAAACAGCTAGCTGCGGATGAGATTGTGAACTCCTGAATGCAAGTTAATACATCAAGCAGCTGTACTGCGTGTGACCATGAACCGGTGTTCCTCTAAATGCACTTAATAGCACAGCCAAATTCGAACTTCCTGCATTCCCCTACAAGCATCCTTGCAAATGTGGCCTCTCAGTGACATTGGTGAACTGAACATTTTTAGAATTTGGGGACACTGTGTTAAAGCATATGATAGAGAAGCATGACATGTAGGAGTAACAGATGATTTAGGGAAAGGGATGTGTCATTTTAATATTGATAATGTCCTCTGATAAGTGTGTAAAGTTTCCTGGACAGTCAATAAGAACAGGACATACTATGCAGGAGACATTTATTTCCATAGTAACTATTGAGTATTCCATTCCAATGTGTTGGTGGATTAGTGAAATTGGGTCTAGAAATTTGTAGCTGCTTAGATGTGTGGTTCCAGATTTATAGGAACTCATAATTCAAAGAGAGAGATCATTGGTTGGATTTAAGCAAAGCAAGGAACTGTTTGAGGGATCTTCAGAATCATTGCGATAAAAGTCCATATGAAACAGTGTTCAGGCAACTTCCTCAATGCTAGGAAGTCAGCAAGTTTTGTATTTCTGCCAGTTCTAGAAATAAATACAATACCTTGCATCTCCCTTTAAGCCTATGATCTCATTTTGCCCTTCACAACAGCTTTGTGAGGTAGGTGGCCTAGCATCTCCTTGACATCTATTTTAGAGATGAGAAAACAGTCAGAGGGAGATTAAGGGGCTCTGTTCAAGCTTCAGAGTTGTTTATTTAGAGAGCTGGGCCTGGGACTCAGGCCTCTGACTGCTGGGTTGATATGTCTCCACCATACTCACACGACAGTTTGAGTTTATCAGCACATTTCATGTAAAATGTGTCTAAGACAGATGGAGATCTTGGTAATATCTGAATATCGGGGTGAAGCAAAGATAGGGGATGGCCCCTTCGCACCTGGAAACGATATTCTGCTAGCTCCCAGCAGCTCTGATGGTGAGGATAAAGGTTGAACTGTGAGCACGCAGGCCCGTGGGAGTCGGTGAACGAGCAAGAGGAGAGTTCAGGTCTGTTCACTCCCATCGCGTATTCATTTCGTTTGTCCCCATAGCTGTCTTTAATTGAGGATAAGAACTGTGATTCATGAGTTGCTAAAGACTGTGGAGGAAACTACTCTTATATAAACACCACTGATGTGGAATAGCTGTAGAAAACCAATTTTTCAAAGTTGACTTTTATTGTACTTTCAGACCAAATTTGTTGTCGTTCCACATCTCTGTTCTTTTCCTTTCTTCCTTCTGTCCTCCCTCTCTTCCTTTCTTTGTTTCTTTCTTTTATCTCTCTCTCTTTCTCTTTTTCTTTATTTCTTCCCTTCTTCCTTTTTTAATTTTCTTTTGCTCTTTCTCGCTTTCTTTCCTCTTTCTCTTTCTCTCCCTGCAGACACCCAAGTCCCAGTAGCTTAACACATCAAAAGGTAATGTTTTGCCCACATCAAATAAAAAAATGAGTCTTTTTGAGACTGAGTGGTGGTCAGCAGTGTCTCGACTAGACCCACATGGGGAGGCCCCGAGTTCTCCTCCTGGAGTTGTCCTCTATAATCCATGTGTGCACACATGTGCATCCATGGTCCTGGCCGAGTAAGGCTGGGGGTGGATTGTGGCATGTGGAAGATCCTGATGGGGATATCTGTTTCTTTCTCTTGCTTTCTTTCTCAGAAAAGATGAACAAGAAAACTTTTTAAAAAGTCAGCATTTTTGATCAGTGGCAACTCTTCTCTCTCAGTGAGGAGGAGCAGCTTTCCTGTGCTTGCTCTGTCCTATCCAGGCTCTCCACCAACATGATGTCACTTATGCTCATCTCCATCAAACCCTCAGGGGACATAGCCTGCAACACTGCATATGGGAAGGCTGTTGTGGGCCCCTCTGAAAATGGCACATGCTACTTCTGCTCACATCCCATTGACTAAGACAGTTGTCACCAACCTTTTTGGCACCAGGGGCCAGTTTTGTAGAAGACAATTTTTCCACAGACTAACAGTATGTGTGTGGAGGAAGGCATTTTTGGGATGATTCAAACACATTACATTTATTGTGCACTTTTATTATTGTTACATTATAGTATATAATCAAGTAATTATACAACTTGCCATAATGTAGTATTTTAGCCACTCCCCAATGCTAGATCACTGCCTCAACTCCATCTTAGATATTCAGGCATTATATTCTTATAAAGAGCCTGCAACCTAGATCCCTTGCATGCACAGTTTACAACAGGATTCGTGCTCATATGAGAATCTAATGCCACTGCTGATGTGACAGGAGGTGGAGCTCAGGTGGTAATGTAAGCAATGGGTTAACTGAAAATACAGACGAAGCTTTGTTGTCTGCCTGTTGCTTATAGCCTGCTGTGTGGCCTGGTTTCTAAAAGGCTGTGGACTGGTATCAGTCCATGTAATATGTAATGAAATAATTATGCAATTCACCATAGAGGCAGTACCTTATCCCCCAGACCACAGACCATCTATGGCCTGGGGGTTGGGGATCCCTGACTACAATTTAGTCACGGTTCATACCTCCCCAGGGTGCATCTAATATTATGCCAAGTCATCTAATACTATGCCAAGAAAGAAGGGAATGAGTTTGGAGAAGAGCAAGCAGTGGGGCCATGCTGCTTCACATAGTGACATTCCTGTACTAAGAGGAATGTCAAATGAAAAGACAAATTTATAGTGGCTAAGTCTAAAAATGGTACAGATGCCCTCTGTTGTGAATAGGCCCTTGTTTTTTATTGCTATAGGTCATGTGTGTTAGCTGGGAAGACAGAGAGACAGAGAGAAAGAAAGTGAGAAATCAGCCTCCAGCGGGGTGGCCCTGTCACAATCCCTTGTCCTCCATTCTCCTTTCAGGATTTTGGGCTCGCATGCATATACACCCTGCTGGAGTTTCAAGCTTCTGGGTCTGAGACTGGAACCACAGTCCACCATGTGGGAGTTCAGAGTCTTAACCCCTATGCCACTTACTGGCCCTGTGAATAGGCACTTTTAAACTGAGAAAAGTTTCCAAATAGTACAAGGGGTCTTCAAAAGTTTATGGAAAAATGCATGTAATGAAAAACTATGTATGGAGTTAAATTTTGTTGCACCAAATAAGCTCGTACTTTAACTACATTTTCCACAAACTTCTGAAGTCCTCCTATAAATCTCATGAAAAAAAAAAAAAGATAAGCAGCCAAATAAAAAAAATGAAACCTTTAGAAAACCACTATTAGCATTTTGATATATTTAGCATTTTGATGTATTTCCATATAGTCAATAGGTCATTTAAAAAAATCAATCAATTATTTATTTATTTAAATTTACATTTTATCATGTCTTTATAGTATACATGTCTTTCCCCAGCACAAATACTATACATGTCAGTCAAGGCAAGGATATTACTATATACATTATCATCAGCAAATAGCTTCTCATTTTTTTCAATTAAGCATACTTTTACCGTTTTTTCCTTCCCCTATCCACTCCTTCCTTTCCATACTAAACTTTTTTTTCACATTTTTTGATTTACAAAAGGTCTTAAAATATGGACAAAGCTAGAATCTAGTGACAAGTGCACTGTAATTTTCTTTTGAAATTTTTTTTCTCTCACCATTCCACCTTTTACTAAAGAGAGGTCTAAACTAACTTATTTTCAAAAAAAAAATAAATAAAATTAAGTTAATCTCAATTTGATCTATTATTTGCACAAAGCCCCATAAGAATTCAATTTCTGGTGTAAGGCAACAGATACTATTGTATTATTGAACTTATGAAAATAACTAAATAAGAATGGTCACAAATATTTTTCAATTGCAAAGGGGTAAGGAAGGGAGAAAAATTTGTTTCAATTTAAAAAATTCTTTTTTTTTTTTTTTAAACAAATTGCTGAACTCAACACCATAAAAGAAAACAAAAATCCTTAAATCTGCAGGACAACGCATAGAAGAAAATCAGTAATGTTTTAGAAAAAAAGTCATAGAATTCTATTTCACCAATTCAGTCTCATGTAATCTCTCTTTGGTTGAATTTGCTACTGTGGTCTTACCTTTTCTGGCTTTATTTGGGTGTTGGGCCAGAAGGAAAGGTTTGGGGCAGAGGCTTTTTCTAGTTAAAGGGGCAGGGCCAGGCCCACCTCAGATGCACTTGAATTCTGAAATTAGCAAGAGAAAGGAGAGGTCAGAGACAAGAGACAGTATCTATAGATTTTTTAAAAAAGGAAAAATATATATAGGAGAGAAAAATTTCAAGATAAGTGGAGAGAGAGAGATAGATACAGAAAGAAGACAGAGACCACCCTACCATTATAGTCAGTAGTTTTAAGAATTTTTACTTAAAATAATTTTACTTAAATGATAGCCCCATCTCCAGAGAAACTGTATTTCTATTTATTTCTGCTTAAACATAGATTTTATGTGTTTGCAGTAGTTACGAAGGATAATTTTGGACTCTACCTTTTTATCATGTAATAGCACTTTATGTTAGCATAGTACACGTTCTTTGCATCTTACAATTTCCTCTTCTGCATAATTTGTGCAATCTTCGTATTTTCATTCCTTAACACCATATATATTTTGGTAGTTGAATAACCTTAATAGGCTTAATTATTCCTTTTCTCAGATTTTACTTTCATTTTTCCCACTTTACAATCAACATTTGGTGATCCCTCTAGACCTTTTCAAATTATTTTCAGCATTTTAAAATTTTATTTTGAGAGGTTTTTGCTATAGGGCACATGCACTCGCCAGAAAGACAGAGAGACAGAGAGAAAGTGAGAAATCGCCCCTCAGGGGATATGGCCTCACCACAATCCCTTTTCCTCCATTCTCCTTTTGGGATCTTGGACGCTCATGCAAACATACCCAGTGTGGTTTAAGCCACCGGGCCTGGGCCTCGAACTGTGATGGACTACATGGGAGTCCAGTGACACAGTCATTATGCTAACTGCTGGTCCCTGTTTTCAGCATTTTTTAAAATTAAAAACTTAGAAGTTTTTGAATCATTTAAAATATTTTGAAAGGTAGTTGATAGAATCTATTAAAATTGAACATTTATATGCTTTTTTACCTAAAAGTCCTTTTAGGACATTTTGTTTTGTTTTGGTTTGGTTTTTTGTTTTTTTATTTTAAGGAGACAGATTTCCAGGAATGAGAGAGCTGGAAAACATATTGAGGAATTATTCATAGTATCAAAACAAAAAGAAAAATGAAATTCAAGAACAAAACAACAAAAACCTGGTGAAAGTGGTTGTCCAATAATAGAATATTACATAGCCTTTAATGAGAATCAAACAGAGCTCTATCAATTGAATTGAAGGGATTTCTATAACTTATTGCTGAGATAAATGCAAGCAACTGTGTATCAAGGAGAGTATGATTCAATATCTAGAAAACAGGCAAGGCAGATAGAAGCAAAAGCTCTGTGTTTACAATATTGATTGTTCAAATGAATGTACAAATATACTTATGTCTTAGTCAAAGCTTTATTTTTTCAAGTTACTGGAATAGTGATATTCAGATGACAGTGTTGTCTGTTTCTTAGGAGCTAAAATCATTACCCACCTTTAATGCCTCAGAGCAAGCATTTAAAATACGGGTTAACGGAGATGGTTGTTTTGAATGTAGAGAAGTAATGCTCCCCCCGCCCCCCCCATGGATAAAAAGTAATTGTTCTGTTTAGTGTCGCAGGGATGGAAAGTTTTTATTTCCTATGCTAGTTTTGACAGCTATTTTCTGGGTTGAGAAGAATCTTGAATCAACATTAATTTCTGAGTTTAATCAAAGCGTTCTGAGACTAGTACTTATGCCATACTTTGGAGTTTACCATATTTGGTGGATTGACTGTATATGGACATTTTTCATCTTGGAAGTACATAAAAACATTAGATTTGAAAGGTGTTAAGGATACACTTAAAAATATATAGTGGGACCAGAAAAAAAGAGAAAGCCTTGGGTTTCAAAAACCAAAAGGGAGCTGAGACAGAAAAGGAAGCACCATAGCCAGAAATGAGATGGGCTGCAGGCAGAAGTCCCACGAGCTGGGTGCTGGGAGTTTAGTGCTTACATGGTGACAGGCATGGTCTTGAGGACTCAGACTAAGGCTCTTGATTCGGGCACCTAAAGGACTCCCATCCTTTGAAAAGGGAACTATCTGAACAATGTCATTGGATCAGGCCAAAAATTGGAATTTAATAGAAGCAAAGATAAAATTTCTCCAAAGGAATCCTTCCACAGCAAAGATACATGGAACTCCTACTGAAAAACAACTTTTGCTGAAGAAAAAAAATAAATGACAAACTAAGGAAGGAGCAAGCTCACCATGATGGAGTGCTAGATGGGAACCCTGGTACCCAAGAATGTGAAAAATAAACCAGTCTAAAACAGACATAAAATAGTAATGTTTAAAATGAAGAGAAATGAATTATAGAAACAGTAAGATCAGAAAATGGTCTAAGAGAAGAATAAGCACATTTGAACAAAGGCAAAATAGAGATTGTAAAAATAAAAAATATTGAAATATTAGTTGGTCATCTGATGTTCTGCAATTTTTATTCTGATGTGTCTTGGTGTAATTTTATATTCATATCCTCTGCTCAGGGTCCATTCATAAATTAAAT
>NW_006159814.1:895935-898076 GCF_000334495.1 Tupaia belangeri chinensis | reverse complement strand
ATACTCTGCTCAGGGTCCATTCATATATGAAATATATATATATATATATATATATATATAGTGCACCTACTACATGCCAGATCTAGGTTCTAGGGACCAGCAGAGAGCAAATCAAAGTCCCTGTGTTCAATAGCAGGATGGTGTATAATATGCTTACTCTATTTGTGGAGGATAGAGCTATTGGTGACTTTTTTAACTGCCAGAGGATGCGCGCACTCACCAGAGAGACAGAGAGGGAGAAAACACCCCCAATGAGACATGGTCATGCCAGTCTTTTCTCCATTTCTCCGTCCTGTCAGCATTTGGGGCATACATGCATACATGCCCTGTGGCACTGCATTTCAAACTGTGGCAGGTAATGTGAGACCTGACTCTTTCAACCACTAGGCTATGGGGCTGGCCCTGTCGGTGACTTTTGACTTTATTGTGTACTCACGTTACATTTCAAAAATGGTAATTTATAAAAAGAATAGAAATATAATTTGGAACTTTAAATAAGGAGAAGGAAATAAGAGAGAATAAAACCATGCTTGCTCGCAGAAGATAGAAATACGGAGAAAAAGAAGCAAGAAATGTAGCAATAGAAAACACGAAATGAGGTGTAGAAATAAGTTCAAGTAACGGTAAACAAATTCTCCATTCAAAAGACAGGAAATCTCAAAATGTGTTAGAGAATATACCCAACCATATTCTGTTTATAAGAGATATGCCTTAAACATAATGACTCAGAGAGACACAAAAAGAGCTGAAAGCATCTTGTAAATTTCCAAACGAGTCTCATTACTTACTTGTCACGTCACTCACCGTGTTATTCATTGATTATTTTTATTTGCGGGCCCTTTGTTAGAGTGTGAGCATTTAAAGAGCAGGAATCCTCTATTTTCAACATTCTATCCTAGTGTCTGGTACATAGTAGGCTTGGAATTAATATTTTTACATAAATATATGCATTGGGGGATGAGTGGACAGACAGTAAGCCATTCTTTGACATGTACTACTTTACCTTGTGTGTGTGTTAGAGAGGGAGGGTGGGGAAATTCTTTTCTTTAAGTTGATAGAAGAGTTTCATGGAATTACTTAGATGTCAACTTTATTTTATTTTTCATTCCAGCTATTATGAATATTTTGGTTATTTTGTAATATAGTAGGTCTTTATTTTCTAATTTCTCCCCTCCTCATTCGATTGGCTCAAAACCCTCAATTCTCTTTTTGAAAAAAGAATGACGCCAAATACATTAGCTTTGATACAGCCTGCTTTGTTAGTGTATATTCAACTTTATTTATACTGCCCAAGTTTGTGGTTATGATTATTTCCGAAAACTACAAAAATGCCACAAGGCAGGCACACCCTCGTTTGTAAATAATGGTTGTATCACTTAAAGAGTATGTACAGTTTGGTGACCATTGGGATTAAAACAGTTCCTATCAACACTCTGTGAGGCCGTTAGGATTTGGGAGGTGTTTGGCTGGGCTCTGTCTTAGTGGTGGTTAAGTCAGCCGAGCCCCTGCAAGGCAGTCCCAATCCAGCCTCAGGATGGCTTGCGTCTAATGTAGTGACAGTTCTGTTCCTTCCTCTGGGAAGCCAGAGACAAGGAAAACACAGTGCAATGTCCTATTGACAAAAGACAAAACCATTTGGTGGTAATTAATATAATCCTCATGATTAAAAATAGGTGTCAGCCAAGTTGTTCAGGCGTGTTTGCTTCTTCTGGAGAAAATGTTATCTGGATTTGGCTTTTATCATTTCGCTATATTAAATCCAGCTTTACATTTTTGTGTGTGACATGCTCTGAGAACATTGCCTCATACCCTAAGCTTAATTCCAAATGATCAACATCGAGGCTGAGATTCAGGACACTAAACATCTGGATATTCATGAACATTGAATTTTTCGACTAAAATTTTTATTTGTTGGTATGGATTTGACAGTTTTTCTTGACATTTTAAAATAACAGCCATCCACAAAAAGCTCCCCAAGTAATCCATATACGTGGTACTCATACTCAGAGTTTTTTTTTTTTTTTTTTGGGGAGGTTTTTTACTTTAGGGCGCGTGGGCTTGCCAGACAGACAGAGAGAGACAGAGAGACAGAAAGCGAGAAATCACCCCCCGGGGGGATGGCCACGCCCCCGCAACCCCTT
>NW_006159814.1:878067-895676 GCF_000334495.1 Tupaia belangeri chinensis | reverse complement strand
GACTAGTGGGAAGTCCAGCGACATAGCCATTACGCTAACTGCTGGTTCCCCTCAGAGTTTCTTTACTAAGAAAGAGCTACTCATATGGAAAACGTGCCCTAAAATGCTCTCTTTCCATGTTCTATGTTTGAAATCCTCATGGTGCTCCTTGTGGGCTGTGCCTGGCTGCTCAGGTGTCTGAACAAGAGGGCCCCTACTGTCCAGGCTCTAGGGCCTCCATAATACTACCACGGCTGTTGGCTCAGTATAGCTCGTGGGGCTGTCCACACATGGGGAACACGGGGCACATCCAGGGATGCTCAATTTCAGCATAAACCCAAACTGCAATCCTGAGTTCTGCAGAATGAGCACAAGTAAAAGAATTCAATAGAACCTGCAGAGCACAGCGCCATAATGGACAGTATTTCTGGGGCTGCAGAGAAGATGCTACAACGGAAGATGAACTCTCTTGGCATTCAGCATCAGAAATGAGACTGATTCAGAGTAAGGTATTGTTCTCAAAATGGGGCATTTGATCAGAGCAGGCTTAATCCAGACAGTCAGTCCTTAATTCAAATACAATCTGTAAAAACAAACCATGGGGCATGGGTTTAATACAAATGTCAAGGTGAAAGAAACTTGTGACAAAAACTTTAATTTTCAAATATTAAGAAATTTGATATCAGGAAGACATAATTCGTAATCCTGAGCAGCCTAGAAAAAAAGTCATCTGTTACTCTTTTTCTTAAAAAATTTGATTTAATTTTGATTTATTATGATTTAGATTTTTCTATAGGGGTCATGTGCTCACAAAAGAGAGAGAGAGAGAGAGAGAGAGAGAGAGAGAGAGCAAGCAAGCACTTAAACCACAGGACTTAAACCATGATTGGCCACGTGGGAGTCCTGTGCCTTAATCACCATACCACCGGCTGTCCCCATCTGTCACTCTTTTAAAGTCAGTTTCCTCATATCAGTAGCACTTTTTCAAATGTAAAGGCATGATTCAATAATCAGAGTTGAAGGAAACTTTAGAACTTCTTAACTCATGCAGAAATTCCTTCTTCAACACCCTTTACAGGACATCAGCCACTTTTTATTTTCCTTTTTCTTTTTCTTTTAAATCATTATTTATTTAATTTTATTTATTCATTCATTTATTTTAATTTGACCAGATACACACAGAGAGAGACAGGGAAAGTGAGAAAGCAAGCCACCAGGTCTGGTACTCGAACCGTGGTTGGCCATATGGGAGTGTCCAGTACCTTAACCACCATGCCACCTGCTGGTCCCCAGCCACTTTTTGTTTGAATATACTTATCAGATGGGGGATCATCAACTCCAGAGGGCAACTTTTTTCCCCCAGCAATTATATTTGTTAGAAAATGACAGGACTAGCAGTTGGCGTAATGGTTATATCGCTGGACTCCCATGTAGTTGACCACGGTTCAAGTCCCAGATCCGGTGGCTTAAACTCACGCTGGGCACGTGTGCATATGTGCCCAAGATCCCAAGAGGAGAATGTAAGAGAAGGGATAGTGGAATGGTCATCTCCCTGGAGGATGATTTCTCACTTTCTGTCTCTCTATCTCTGTCTTTCTGGTGAGTGCACATGCCCTATAGCAAAAACCTAAAACCCCCCCAAAAAAAAAAAAAAAAAAATGGGATATGATTTCTGCTATTGATCTACAATCTTTTTTTCTTGTAACTCCCACTCTTCGGTTTCAGTTGTTTTTACTAGAGTTTCTGAGGACCGAATGTATTTTTCTTCCCATGATGACTGCATCTGCTAAGGGAGTATTTGGCTGCAATGAACAGGTTATCAAACTACAGTGGTTAAACAAATAGGAGCTTATTTTTCTCAAAAGCTAAAATACCTACAGGTGGACAGTCCAGCTGGTACAACTTTCAAGGATACAGACACTTGCTCACTTTCTGCATTATCATTCTTATTTATTTAAGGATAGAGCACAAATGCAGGTATATGCGAGAGATACACTGCAATGCTTTGCTCTACAGCTCCTCAGGATCTTGGGTATGCATGCTCCTGGAATGTTTTCAAGATGACCAGGGGAGCCCAACCTGCAGTTATGATTTCCAACATTGCATTCCAGTACGCTACAGATTGCACCATCTAGGCTGGACCAACACTTATTTATTTATTTAAGTTTATTTCTTTCATGAGAGTAAGAGAGCAATGCATTGCCATTCTTAGTGTACTGATTGACATTGGTGCTCATGTTCACCACCTTTTATTTTTTGGAGAGGTTTTTGCTATAGGGCACATGTGCTTGCCAGAAAGACAGAGAGAGACAGAGAGACAGAAAGTGGGAAGTCACTCCCCCAGGGGGGATGGTCATTCTTCAATTCCTTCTCCTCCATTTTCCTCTCAGAATCTTGGGCACATAGGGATCAGCAGTTAGCGTAATGGCTATGTCGCTGAACTCCCATGTAGCTGACCGTGGTTTCTATCTCTCTGTCTCTTTTTGTCTTTCTGGCGAATGCACGTACCCTATAGAAAAAACCTTTCCCCCAAAAAAGAAGAATCTTGGGCACACATGCACACGCCTGGCGTGAGTTTAAGCCACTGGGTCCAGGACTCGAACCACAGTCAACTACATGGGAGTCCAGTGACATAGCCGTTATGCTAACTATTGGTCCCAAAACCATCAAGTTTCAATCAGAGGTCATTTTGCTATTTCCCCCACAGGGGGTATTTGGCCATATCAAGAGAGAAGATACTGCAGTTGTCACAAGAGGGTGCAACTAATAGGTAGAGTCCTGGGATACGACATAGCCATTGCATCAACTGCTGGTCCCATCATGTTTGCCACCTTTTAGTCATGAGCTGGTTGGCTGCTCAGATGGCAGAAAGGGAAAGAAGTAGTGAATGAAAGGTGTGCCAGCTAACTCTTCCCTCTTTCCAGGGTAAGTGAAATTTTTCTTGAGTCCTGACTTGCCTGACTTCTCTTTAGCAAGAACTGGCTCACATGGTCACTAATCATGAGGAATAAGATGGCTATGATTGGTTCAGACCCATTGTGATTCTACACCTGGGACTTGGAGAGGGACTCTTCTATCTGAGGCCAAGGGGTATCGTAACAACCTAAATAAATCTACCTGGTTAGCAAGGAGGAAGGAAGTAGGTTGAAGAAACAAGATGGTGGTGAGCTAGGGGGATAGAACTTGCCACAACCTCACTTCAAATATGAGGGGCCTTAAAAAGTTTAGGGAAACATGGAGTTAAAGCATGTGTTTATTTTGGTCCAATTTTTTTTCCCCCTGTGGAACATGTGTGCTTGACAAAGAGAAAGAGTAAGAAAGTGAGCATGGCCACATTGCAACCCTCTTTTCTCCATTTGCCTTTCAGTATTTTGAGTATGGATGTATATGTGTCCAGCATGTTTTTCAAGCTGCTACTTGGACTGTGAAGCTAGTCATGTGGGATATAGGCACCTCACCCATCACACTACTGGCTGCTCCAGTACAAAAAATTTTTAAAATTCATGCATGATTTTTTATAACAAGTATTTTACATGAGCCTTTGAAAATCCTTCCTATTCAAAGGCCGTTCTCAAATCCCCCCATAATTTTCTTCCTCCCATGTTAAAACATATTTGTTTCTTACCCAATTCTCCTTCTGCCTATTTTGATTGGCTCTTGTATTTGCCTGGAGCTCTGCCCAGTCTCTGCGATGTGCCAGGCACAAGTGCGTAGTGCAGTAGAACTGTTCTCTTGTGGTCAGACGCTGCGTTTTCCGTTCACGTCGCTGGCTTTTGCAGCAGTCATGTCGTGGGCTGGCCCTTGCAGTTTGCGGTCAATTCTTCTGTTCCACAGGAATGGCCCACAAGCTGTACCTCCTATCCAGTATCTGAGCAATTGATTTTTTGAAAAAACCTAAATGAGGCCTGCAATGTGCTGATTTGGGGAAACCAATGTATTAAAATACAGAAAAGACTTACTCCGGTTAACCTTAAACAGATGTTCACTAATGAAATATGTTTAGAGGACTAAGACATGAATTTTGTAAAGAGCCTTTTAAAAATTTCTGTAAAATCCATAGGTAGCTTTGGAATATTTATTACTTTATATGGATTTAAAAGAAAAACTGTCACCTCTTTATGTTTCATTTTGCTTTTCTTAAAACACTTTTATTTTTTGTGGTACATTATTGTGTGCTACCGCTAGGCCACACCAAATCAACTTGATTTATGCTGTTACAGAGTGGAAAATAGAAAGTAAGGCACAATGACTTTAGTATGTTCAATAAGTGTGTAATGGAAAGCTAATACTTTTGGAAAGACACTCTTTCATGAAATTTTAGGAAACAGGGAATTCTGTTTCTAGGGTGCTTTTTGGTCTCAAGTATTTTTATCCAATATAGGATTAGTATGTCTTGAAAAGTTGAAGTGTTAACAGTTTTACTGCAATGACCACAATTGGCTTTGTGATACCCAGCACTTACCTAGCCATCTCTAGAGTTGTCATAAAATATTGATTACCAGTATAAATTATTTCAATTACATACACACACACACACACATATATATACATATATATGTATATAGCTATAGGGCATGTAGAGATTATAAGAAGGGTAGGGTACATTATGAAAGTCTATCCAGAATAGGATACTTCACATCCAAACCATTATAAATAGCAGTTATGTATTACAATGTGGCTTTTTAAGTATTGCCTTTACTCACTAGCATAGTGAGTGTATGGGTTTTAAGGCCTGTCAAGAATATGTTCTAAATGTTAAAATTGCTTCACAATCTGTAAGAGATCACTCTCATTGACTCTATAATAAGCCACACAGATGATGACAAAAGCATTTATTTCACAAAGCTTATAAATCCCTCTCTGAGCAACTTTGAAAGAACAAAATTGGTTTCCAAACTAATATACAGAATTGAGAGAATAGTCTTCTTACAGACTTTTAAAATATTGCTGTTGTCCATCGAATGTGAACATGATGATATTCTGAGAGTCATGCTTATGCATTGAAATGAATGTATCAAATAACAAAGTAAAGGAAAACCAAATAAAAACAATATGTAGGACCAGACAGGTGATGTGGTGGTTAAGGCCGCTACAAAGCTTACATGACTGACTGCAAGGTTCAAGTCCTACACATAGTGGCTTGGAAAACATGCTGGGCGCATTGCATGTATGCCCAAAATCCTGAGAGGAGAATGGAAGAGAAGGGACTGCTGCATGGCCATCCCCTTATGGAGTGATTTCTTTCTTTCTCTCTCTTTGCCAATCTCTCTCTCTCTCTGGTAAGCACATGTACTTTCTATAGAAAAAAAAAGTACATTTTACTTACAAGCATATAAAACAGATGTTTAATATTAAAATAAAAGAACTTATAGAGATGTAATTAAAAGTTGAAGATTTAGTAGGTTCTTCCTGTATTTTTCAAAACTAAGGGAGTGTCTCACTTCTGGCTATGGCTGAGTGAGGGGAGCAGCAAATTCTACCCTTAAAAAGCAACTATAAGCATGGGCGAATTGAAGAAAAGGTCCATTCAGCACTTTGGAAATCAAACAAAAGCACCCAACAATCCAAGAAGTGGTTGTACTTGAAAAACTGCTCAATATTGAGTAAGAAGCAAAGGCATCTGGTGTTCTGACCTGTAGATGCTCCTATTTGTTGCTGCTTCACCCAACCCTCAAAGTTTGATCCACACTAAGGTTCTGCTGGGGCCAGGTTTTGTCAGATGAGGACTGGCAGTTTCTCGGTCATAGTCATAGGGACTTCTTGATTTGGATTTGGATGTGGTGATGGTTGAAGTGACAGTCTCAGGGACAGGTGAGTGAACATGCCAGCAGTTCCAGATTGAGGTTGAAGCAATGGTTGGGACAGATATTCTTGGCTGAGGCTGTATCAATGCACAGCAAGACAGGAGCGTGCTCAAGCCCGCCATAGTCCGGACCAACTCTGAGGCTATGTGAAGACACAAAGGAGATGCAAAAGGTTCCAGTGAGAAGACTTGAAAACAAATTGACCTTTGAATTTTAGTCTTCTACCTACACACAGATTTATTGACAGAGGGATTCTGGGCCATGATCCCAAAAGACATAATCCTGAATGATCGAAATCCCTGAGGTCTAAAATCCTCAAAGATCAAAATACCAACCAAAACATTATTAAAAAAAATTAATTTACATTTAAAAAGGGATTTCTTTAAGAAATGTATGAGAACATTATACAACACTAAATTGGCCACTTTACACAATAAAATAGGCAATAATAACACATATTTTTATAAACATAAACACTTGTGTATACTAACGATAGTTGCATGGGTATAAATTATGAGCCAACTAACCATATTCATAAAAAGATAAATAAGAATGAAATATATAATGTGTATCACTGTTGATAATTTTGCATTCCCAGTTTTATAACTGTAGTCATCTGAAATATCATGATAGACAAAATTATTATTTTTTTTTGGAGAGGTTTTTTCTATAGGGCGCATGCACTCACCAGACAGACAGAGAGAGACAGAGAGATAGAAAGCGAGAAATAACCCCCCCCCCCCCAGGGGGAATGGCCACGCCGCAATCCCTTCTCCTCCATTCTCCTCTCGGGATCTTGGGCATGCATGCACACACGCCTGGTGTGAGTTTTAAGCCATCGGGTCTAGGATGCGAACTGCAGTTGACTACATGGGAGTCCATTGACATAGCCATTATGCTAACTGCTGGTCCCATGGACAAACTTTTGATGGGATTCATCAAAAAAGGTAGTGGGTTACCATTATATATACAGTCATCCAAGAACCAAGATCTCAAGAAATTTTATCTTTCACACTGCAGATGTATAAATAGGAGGTCTCTTCATTCATGAAGGAAGTTCCAGTGTTTTAATGTATATGCATATTGCTTACACCCAAAGTCAAAGTTATGACAAGGCCCTTTCTGTGGAGTCAAATTTGCAAAAAATGTATAGAATGTATTAAAATTCTCTATGTCTATTCAATTTATATACCTCTAGTATTGGAAATGATGAAAATATGAAAAATAAAATATAGCTAATTGTAAAAATTAATGCTGATGATTTAAAACAGTGCAACAATTAGTAAAAAAAAGACATAAAAATGAATTACAAGGATAGATTATTGGCAATTGATGGAGGCAGTTCATAAGAACTGAATGACATTAGGACTTTTGCAAGCTTTAGCTATATTTTGAAGTCTTGTATCACAATAAATACTTGTCCTCTCTTTGGAGAAAATGATTATATTATTCATTTCCCAAATGGCACTTATCTTTTTGAAATTCTCCTGTGACTCAATATACACCAACATGAGCATTCCCTATTAAAATTTCCCATCTTCTGTGCCATGCTTTTATGTTGTTTTGGGTACATGGAAATTCATTCCCTATGTACTCATACAATAGAACACAAATTCAGGACAAGCAATACTGGCAATCAAACAGCAATAACATTGCTTAACTCTCTACTTATCCTATGGTGCACACAATTATTTTTCAATCAGTCAGTAACTATTAGCTTCTTAATTCATTAAAAGCTCCTGGAATTTCATCATCTGGAAGGAATGTCAATGTAGACAAATGACACATTTATAAACTAAAATTTTCATCCTTGCTGTATCATGCGGCCAACCCACTCATCTAGAATTTCCCTCAAATGCATTGGGCTAAATGGAAAAAAACTTTATTGCTAATATCTTGAAATTCACTTTAAGAAGTTTGGCTCTCACCTAATTCCAAATCCACCATTATGGTTTGGGGATTCAATTGAAGTCAGTTTTCTTTTGTAAAGTCTACTGAATTTTCAAATAAGCATTTATAGAGTGTTTCACTTTTTCCAGTCATTAATAAATAAATGAGTAGATAAATTCTAGAATGTTTGATTCCAACAAGGACATGGATTGTATATAGTTAATAAAAAAAAATGGGAAAGTTTTGAAAGTGCCAAAATAAACCATGAGCTAGTTTTTCTGTTAGCATTATTGGTAAACAAAAGAAGTCTACCTTTTTTGACAATCTAATCCCTAACCAAGAATAGTTCCCCATTTTCTGTTTTGTAACACTGGAGGGACATCCATATCAGTAGGTGTCTTTGGTTCAGAGGGTTGTTGAGCTTGTTCAATGCTTTTCATTCTCTGCTAAAGGGTGTTTTTTGAAGGTTAAGAACAAGGTTATGTGTGAGGGGGAAGAAGTCATACATAATTGAACAGTTTGGAAGAGGAAGTTTTTGTATTTTTAATCTGTGTTTTCACTTCTTCTGTGATCTTTGAAACACTCATTGCACTTGTATTTGGAGAGTAGTTGTAGTCTAGAGATTCTGTTAGGTATATCTGTCCACTTGAAAGTTTGATTGGCCATTACAATGAAGCCATTTTCTGTTTTTTTTTTTCTTTTCTTTTTTTTTTTTTTGCAGTACCAATAATCAGGTTAGGCAAAAGATTTCAAGATACAACACTAAAAGCACTATCCATAAAGAAAAAAATTGATAAATATACTTCACCAAAATTGAAATCTTTTACTCTGAGCAATTGACTGCTAAGAAAATATTTTAAAAGATAAGGTATAGATTGGGTGACTATATTTGAAAATCATGTATCACATAAGGAACTTGTATCTGGAGTATACAAAGAGCTCCCAAAACTCAGTAAGAAGAAAACAAACACTCAATTATATAAATTGACAAGAAACTTTCTAACACTTCATCAAACAAGATGTATAAATAACAAAGAAATACTTGGACAGATGTTTGACATTTTTATTTATTAGAGAAATACAAATTAACATGATAATAAGCTACTAATACATACCTATTAGAATGGCTAACAAATAAGTAAGTCAGCAATACCAAATACTAGTGACTATTTAGAGCTACTGGAATTTTTAAATATTGCTGGTAGAAATACAAATTATAAAGACATTCTAGAAAAACATTTTGGCAATTTTAGTAAGGTTAAATATACCTTTGGAAGATGATTCAGCAATTCTACTCTTAGATTTTTGACCTACAGAAATAAAAACTATTTGTATAAAAAATGTTGGAACCAGCAGTTAGCGTAATGGCTATGTCCTGGACTCCCATGTAGTCGACCATGGTTCGCGTCCCAGACCTGGTGGCTTAAAACTCACACTGGGCGCATGTGCATGCGTGCCCAAGATCCCAAGAGGAGAATGGAGGAGAAGGGATTGCGGCGTGACCATCCCCCCTGGGGGGTGATTTCTCGCTTTCTGTCTCTATGCCTCTCTCTGTCTGTCTGGCGAGAGCACGCGCCCTATAGCGAAAACCTCTCAAAAAAAAATGTGTACCTAAGTAATTATAGCATGATTATTCATAATCAGAAACTGAAAACAAGTAGATACCCATGAGCAGGTGAATGGATAAGCAAATGACTGCATATCCATACAACTGAAATACTTAGTCAATAATAAAGACAATGAACTATTGGTATATGCAACAATATGGATGAATTTCAAATCTATTATGCTAAATTAAAGAAGCCAGACTCAAAAGTTTACCTATTGGAAGATTCTACTTGCATGATATCTTGGAAAAGGATAAAGTATAGAAGTGGATAATGTCTGAGGAGGGCCCTAGGTGAGATGATCCATGATCCTCATTTATGTCTGTCATCCTGCTTTTGCATCTAGTTTGTAATTTTTCCTGATTTTTATTTTAAATAAAGTATTATTATAATTAATTGTATGAAACAGAGCCAAGTATTTGGTAAATCTATTCATTAGAAGAAGAGCTTCTTCCAGGTCTACATAGCAGCGATTAGAATTCTCACTTTAACGGGACAGTAATTTTGAAAGTGGACCAGAAATAATCCCACTCTTTTCTTGGCTATGTTTTCCCATTCGTTCTGGATGTAACATAACTAACATCTCCTTTTCAAGGATAGCATGAAGTGTGCTCAGTGATAAAAGTGGAGGGTAATGGGGCATGAGCATCTCAAGACATCTAATTCCTTCTCTCTAGGGTGGTGTTTGATAATACTGCCCCAGCTGGTCATGTGATGTACCAGCTAATTGTGCTAAGTTGCAACCTATGAGATGCACAAAGCTGGTAGACCAGCAATCTGTGTCATGGAAATGAAGCAAACTTTGGTAAGGTATGTAGGAAAATGTATGGAAATAGGCTGAGCAGTCCTTCTGTAGTACACAGTCCAAATGCTCTTGTCAAAGCAATCTTGCTACTAAGTGGGTCGTGTACATCACGAATATTGCTTTATTTTTTATTTGTTAATATTTTTTTTCTACAATTTTACAATAATGGTTTTGGGTCAGCATCATGGCCCAACACATGGTTGAGTCTTGGACCTGGTGGCTTGAGAAACATGCCAGTTGTGTGTGCGTATGCCCACAGTCCTGAAAGGAGAAAGAGACGGAGTTCTTGAGAAGGGATTGTGAAATGACCTTTCACAGTGGGGGGCACTTTCTCCTCTGCCTCTCTATCTCTTTTTGGTGAGCACATGTGCCTTGTAGAAAATAAAAATAGTAACAAATGCTTCACCAGCAAGGAAATTTTTTTAAAAATAAAGAGTATGTCTAATAAAAAATTAAGTGCACAACTTCTATTTTTAAAAACAGATTTATCTATTAAATTTTATTATTTAAATTTGCTATAGAGCACATATGCTCACCAGAGAGAACAAGAGAAAGAGATAGAAAGAGCTGCCAGGTCTGGAACTCTAACTGCAGCCAGCCATGTGGGAGTCCAGTGCCTTAACCACCATCCCTGTTGGGGAAGACTCTCATTCTCTGTCTCTCTGTTTCCCTCTCTCATGGAAGAAATACATAAACAACCTAAAAAAGACAACTATTAGCATCTATGCTGAGGTGAGCAGTTATGTTAAGTAGTGTAGTAGGTTGGCTAGTGGTCTTCCTATGTGAGTAACCTAATTTGGAAAAAGAGATTTTGCACATATAATCAAGGATCTCAGGATGAGATCCCTCTGGATGATAGAGAAGGGCCCAAAATCCAGTGACAAATGTCCTCATAAAAGAATATGAGACAAGAGACATGGAGGAAAAGATGAAGACGTAGATGGAGCAATGGGGCAACAAGGAATATTGACAGTCACCAGAAGCTGGAAGTTGCAAGTAGTGTTCAGCCTTCAAGGAACACAGCCCTGTGGGTACCTTAATTTCAGATTTCTGGTCTTCAGAACTGTGAGAAAACAAATTCTGTTATTTTAAAAACCAAGTTCATGGCAATCAGTTATGCAGTCTTAGAAAACTAATGTAAGTAATATTTTAAAAAGAATTATTTAATTTTATTTACTACTATTATTTTAAAATTTGCTATAATACTCATGTGCTCACCAGGGAAAGGTAGAGAGAGAGAGAGAGAAAGAGAGGAAAAGTGAGAAAGCAAGCTGCCAGGTCCAGAATTCAAATTCAAACTTCAGTTGGCTATGTGAGAGTCCAGTGCTTTAACCACCACACCACCTGCTGGCCCAATATAAATAATTTTAAAAAATTATTTATTTTAAATATATTAGTTATTTATTTTTTAGGTTAAAATTAATTTTCTCAGAATGAATACACTGCACACCAGTCAATTAAAAATACTATCGTACACGTTATTATCAGCATATGTTCCTCCATTATGTGTCCTTTAAATGTCTTGCATCTCTATTTTTCTCCTTGATCCCCTTCCTCTCACCCTACCCCTCCTTCCACCCTCCTCTCACACTGTCTCTGTATCTGCAACTATTCCCCATGCTTTTATATCATCTAGTTTTTCATATTATGCCATAGATTGTGGATATTTGGTATATGTTAAGTGGGGACAAACAATGTCTCTCTTTCATAGTCTTACTTTACTCAGTACTAAATCTTCTGTTTTTGTCCACTTTCTATCAAATGCCAGAGTTTTGTTTTTTATGGCAGAGTAATATTCCATAGTGTATATGTGCCACACTTTTTCAATTCATTCATCTGTTTGTGGACATTTGAGTAGGGTCCATGTCTTAGCAATTGTGAATAATGTGGCAATAAACATGGATGTGCAAGCACTTTTCTAACTGAGCATTTTTTCTATCCTTTGGTTAGATACCCAAGAAGGTTATTGCTAGATCATATAGTAATTCTATTTGTAGGTATTTTAGGAATGTTTATATTGTTCTCCACAATGGCTATACTAATTTATATTCCCACCAACAGTGTAGAAGAGTTCCTTTTTACCACAGCCTCACCAGCACTTATCATTGTTTGTTCTTTTTTTTACTCTTAGCCATTCTGACTGGGGTTATATGGTATCTCATTCTGGTTTTTATTTGCATCTCTCTTATGATAAGAGACATTGAGCTTTTTTTTTTTCATACACTTTTTGGCTGATTGTATGTCTTTCTTAGAGAGATGTCTGTTCAGCTCATTTGTCCATCTTGTAATTGCGTAGATCTATTTGTAGATTTTTTTTAGGAATCTCCAAATCATTCTTCACAGTGGCTGGGCCAATTTACATTCCCACTAGCAGTGTAAAAGAGTTCCCCTTACACCACATCCCCACCAACACTTACTTTTCTTTCTTTTTTTTTTTATCTTAGTCATTCTGACTGGTGATATCTCATTGTTATTTTGATCTACATTTCCCTTACAATGAGGGATGTTGAGTATTTTTTCATATGCTTTTAGGCTATTTGTATGTCATCCTTAGAGAGTATTTTTTTTCCCTAACTCATTTTCTCATCTTTTAACAGGGTTGATCATCTATTTTTGGGACAGTTGATTGAATTCCTTGTGTATTCTAGTTGACAGTCCCTTATCTGATACATAGTTTACAAAAATATTTTCCCATTCTGAGGGTTGTCAATTCACACTAATTACTGTGTCTTTTGCTATGCGAAAACTTTTTAGTCTGATGTAATCCCACTTGTTTATTTTGGGGATTATTGACTGTGCTTGGTGGGGTGGGTCTTATTTAAGAAGTCTTTGCCTACCCCAATGTTTCCCAGAGTTTCCCCAGTGTTTTCCAGGAGCAGTTTTATAGTTTTGGGTCTTAGGTTTAGATCTTTGACCCATCTTGAGTTGATTTTTGTCAATGGTGAGAGATAGGGGTTCAGATTCATCTTTCTGCAGGTGGATACCCAGTTTTTCCAGCACCATTTGCTGAAGAGGTTTTCCTTTTCCTACTGGATTGACTGGTACCCACTGACAAAAATCAGTTGACTGTATGTTTGGGAATTTATTTCTGGGGACTCTATTCTGTTCTATTGGTCCACCTGTCTGTTTCTGTGCCAGTACCATGCTGTTTTGATTACCACAGCTTTGTAGTATATTTTTGGGACTGGGAGTGAGATGCCACCCACTACACTCTTCTTGTGCAGGATTGCTTTGGCAATATGAGTTCTTTTATGATTCCAGACAAATTTTATGATTGTCTTTTCTAGATCTGTGAAGAATGTGTCTGATACTTTGATTGGGATTGCATTAAATATGTAGATTAATTTGGGTAGAATTGCCATTTTGGTTATATTAATTCTTCCAATCTGGGAATACGTACGGGATGTCCTTCCACTTTTTTGTGTCATTTTCAATTTCTTTGAATTACTTTTTTCAGTTCTATCTAGAATTCTGTATGTTGATTTTGTATCCTGTAACTTTACTGTATTCATGTATTACTTCTAGAAATTTTTTCATGGATACCATTGGATCTTCTATGTATACAATCATGTCATCTGCAAATAGAGATAGTTTCACCTCTTCTTTTCCTATTTGAATGCCTTTTATTTTATTCTCTTTTCTGATTGTATTGGCAAGGACTTCCAGTACTATATTGAAGAGGAGTGGAGAAAGTGGGCATCCTTGTCTTGTACCAGTTTTTAGTAGAAAAGCATTCAGCTGCTCTCCATTCAGGATGATGTTCGCTATGGGTTTTTCATAGATAGCTTTTATTGTGTTGAGAAATGACCCTTCTATGCTGATATTGCTGAGAGTCTTATCATGAAGGGATGTTGTATCTTATCAAATGCTTTTCCTGCATCAATTGATATGATCCTATGGTTTTTATCTTTCTTACTGTTAATATGGTATATTACAGTTATGGTTTTGTGTATGAAGAAGCAATCTTGCATTCCTGGAATAAAGCCTAACTGGTCATGATGCATAATCTTTTTTTATTAGTTGTTGGATATGATTTGCTAGTATCTTGTTGAGAATCTTTATGTTTATATCCTTCTGAGATATTGGTCTATTGTTTTCCTTCCTTGTTCTGTCCTTATCCTTTTTAAGGATAAGGGTGATGTAAGCTTCATAGAATTAATTAGGGAGAGATTCACCTTTTGGATCTTTAGAAATAACTTGAACAGATTGGGGGTTGACTCTTCTTTAAAAGTTTTGTAGAAGTCAGAGGTGAAGACATCAGGACCAGGGCTTAGGAGGTTATTTACTACTGATTCAATCTCCTGTCTTGTTATGGGCCTATTCAGACTTTCTACTTCCTCCTGGCTCAATCTTGGTAGATTATATGTGTCCAGGAATTTGTCCATCTCATCCAGATTTTCTTGTTTCTTGGCATATAGTTGTTCATAGCATCCTAATGATGTTTTCTATCTCTACTATGTCTGTTGTTATATTGCCTACTTCATTGTAGATTTATTTACCTGGTTCCTTTCTCTATTCTTAATAAGTCTCACCAGCTTTTACTTTCATTTATTTTCTGTGTAGTTCATTTATTTTTTATTTATTTCTTCTTGTATCTTTATTATTTACTTTCTCCTGGAGTTTTTTGGACTTTTTTTGCTGTTGCTTTTCCAAATCTCTGAGGCACAATGTTAAGTGATCCATTTGCCTTCTTCCCATCTTCTTCTTATGTGCACTAATTGCTATGAACTTCTCTCTTATGACTGCTGTTGCAGTGTCCCAAAGATTATGGAAACTCGTGTTCTCTTTGTCCTTAGCTTCCATGAATGTTTTGATTTTAATTTTTAATTCTTCAGTAGTCATGAAGTCATTCAAGAGTAAGTTATTTAGTTTCCATGTATTTGAATATTTTTGAGGATTTCTTTTAAAATGAGATCCAAGTTTAATTCCGTCATGGTCATAGAAGATGCTGGATATAGTTTCTATGCCTTTGAATCTGTAGAGGTTTGCCTTGTGCCCTATCATGTGGTCAATCTTCAAAAAGATTCCATGTGGGGGTGAGAAAAATGTGTATCTCATGGTTTTCAGGTGGAAAGTTCTATAGATGTCTGTTAAGTCCATTTGATTTATGGTATCATTTAGATCCTTTATCTCTTTACCTGTTTTTTGTCTAGATGATTTGTCCAGAGGAGATAGTGGGTGTTGAGGTCTCCAACAATTAGTGTGTTGCAGTCTATCTCTTCTTTTAGATCTAACAGTCTTTCCTTCATGTATTTGAGTGCTCCTGTGTTAAGTGCATAGATATTTATAAGCATGATGTCTTCTTGACTGATTGACCCTTTTACTAAAGCCTATTTTGTCAGAAATTAGTGTCACAACTCCAGCTCTTTTTTGGTTCCTGTTTGTGTGGAAAACCTTAATCCAACCCTTCTTTTTTAGTTTATGTATGTCTTTATCCATGAGGTGGGTTTCCTGTAGGCAACAGATAGTTTCTGTTTTTTAATCCATTCAGTCAGTCGGTGTTTCTTGATTGGAGAACTTAATTAATGAACATTCAATGTTATTATCGATATTTCCAGACTTGTCCCAACGTTTAAGTTGGCCATTGTCTTGGTTGCCTTTTATTCCCTTTTTTCTGGCTGTTCATTCTTTAGGTTTCCTGGGACAGTACTCTCTTCTCTTCAGGGTTTCTTTTTTTTTTTTTTTTGAGAGTTTTTTTTTCGCTATAGGGTGCGTGCGCTCGCCAGACAGACAGAGAGAGACATAGAGACAGAAAACAAGAAATCACCCCCCAGGGAAGATGGTCACGGCACAATCCCTTCTCCTCCATTCTCCTCTCGGGATCTTGGGCACGCACGCACACGCGCCCAGCGGGAGTTTTAAGCCACCGGGTCCGGGACGCGAACCGTGGTCGACTACGTGGGAGTCCAGAGACATAGCCATTACACTAACTGCTGGTTCCCTCTTCAGAGTTTCTTGAAGAGCCGGTCTAATGTTGGTAAATTCTTTCAGTTCTTGTTTGTCTGAGAGAATTTTACTCTTTTTTTCTCTCATATGAAGGCTAATCTTGCAGTATATAATAATCTTGGTTGAAATTGTTTCTCTCTTAACACTTTCAATATGTCTTCCCATTCTTTCCTTGCTTGTATTGTTTCCATTGAGAGGTCCAGTGTTAGTTAGCCTGATGGAATGACTGTAAGTCACTTGTCATTTATCTCTTTTGTCATTTCTCTCTTGCCAGTTTTAGTATCTCGTCTTTATCTGTTGTCTTTGCCAGTCTGGCTAAGATATGCCTTGGGTAAGATCTTCTTGGGTCAATTATATTTAGGGTCCTTTTTATTTCTTGGGTCTGGATGTTCAAGTGCCTCTCTAGACTTGGGAAATGTTCTTCCAGGATTTCATGGAATAGATTTTCCATGCCCTTATTAGTTTTTTTTTTACCTTCTGGGATACCAATTATTCGGATGTTTGGACGTTTAAAGGAATCTAGTATTTCTTGTGTATTCTCTTCGTGGTTTTGTTTGTTTGTTATTTTCTCTATTTTTTTCCCTAGGTCAGAGGTTTTATCTTCTACATCGGAGATATGATCTTCAGCATGGTCTAATCGACTTTGAATACTTTCAAGAGAGTTTTTCTTGATTTCCTGTATTACAGAATTCATCTCTAATAGTTCCACCTGCTTCTTTTATTAGTGTCCATTTCTTCTTTCATATCATGGAAGAACTTCCTAATCTCCTGTAGTTCATTGTGCCTTTTCTCTTCCAATTCATAGAATTTTGTTACTATGAATGTTCTAAATTCTTTTTCTGACATTTTAATTACTTCCTCTATTTTTTCGAGAGATAGAGGGGAGTTATTGTGTTCTTTTAATGGTGTCGTATTTCCTGGTTTATTCAGACCTGAGGCTCTTCTACTTCTAGCCACTGGGAGATGTATTCACTTTTGAATATCTTTTAGGAGAATGTTTCTTCAACTAGGAGCAAGTGTGTTTCCCATTTTCTGTGGACTGGTGTGTGCCAAAGTCTCTTCTTTGTTGTGTTTAGCAATGTGGTATCAAGAGGAGTATTCAGGTGTCTGAAGAGCAGTATCTCTTTTTTCACAGGTGGTTCTTTCTGAGAGGGGAGCGCTCTGGGTTTGGGAGAGCTGGAGCTGGGGCTGGAGCCAGTGGTGACCCTGCCTCAAAGTCCCTTGCTGGGCAGGGGACTGGAGATGGACTTTTTCATAGTTTTTTTTTATAGAGGTCTTTGACTTCTTTGGTTAGATTTATTCCTAGATATTTTATTTCTTTTTTGGCTATTGTAAATGAAATTGCTTTATTCAATTCTACTTTGGTGTATAGAAATGCTATAGATTTTTGTATGTTGATTTTGAATCCTGCCACTTTACTGTATTCATTTATTACTTCTAGGAGTTTGTTTGTTTGCTTGCTTTTGTTTGCTTGTGTGTGTGTGTGTGTGTGTTTTTGTACGTGTGTTGATTCTTTTGGGTTTTCTATGTATATGATCATGTCATCTGCAAACAGAGAAAAATTCACTTTTTCTTTCC
>NW_006159814.1:840846-877729 GCF_000334495.1 Tupaia belangeri chinensis | reverse complement strand
CTTTCCCTATTCGAATGCCTTTTATTTCAGTCTCTTATCTGATTGCACTGGCTAGGATTTCCAGCACTATTTTAAAAAGAAGTGGAAAAGTGGGCAGCCTTGACTTGTTCCAGTGTTTAGTGGAAAAACTTTTAGCTTTTCCACATTCAGTATGATGTTAGCTATGAGTTTTTCATAGATGGCTTTTACTGTGTTGAGAAATAAATTCTGATTTTGCTGAGAGTATTAATCATAAAGGATGCTGTATTTTATCAATGCTTTTTTCTGTGTCAATTTATTTGATTATATGGTTTTATATTTCTTTCTTTGAATATAGTTTATTTCATTTATGCTTTTGAGTATGCTGAACCAATCCCTGGAAAAAAGCCTACCTGGTCATGGTGTATAATCTTTTTAATGTGTGGTTCGTTAAGATTTGCTAGTACCTTGTCAAGAATTTTTGCACCTATATTCATCAGAGATATTGGTCTTGATTTCCTGTATTACAGGAAGTCCTGTTAAGTCCTGTCTGTTTTGGGAATGACAGTGATAGAGGCTTTATTGAATGATTTTGAGATGGTTCCTTTCTATTGAGTCTTTAGAAATAGTTTGAGTAGGATGGAGCTAAGGTCCTCTTTAGAAGTTTTGTAGAATTCAGAAACCAGCAGTTGGCATAATGGCTATGTCGCTGGATTCCCATGTAGTTGACTGCGGTTCAAGTCCCGGGCCTGGTGACGACGTAAACTCACACCAGGCTCATGTGCATGCATGTCCAAGGTCCTGAGAGGAGAATGGAGAAGGGATTGAGGCATGGCCATCCCCTCTGGTGGGTGATTTCTCGCTTTCTGTCTCTCTGTCTCTTTCTGTCTTTCTGGCAAGCACATGCACTCTATAGCAGAAAACTCTCCAAAAAAAAAAAAAGTTTATAGAATTCAGAAGTGAAACAATCAGGACACAGGATTTTCTTTGTTGTCATTTACCACTGACTCAATTTCATTGTTTGTTATTGGTTTATTTGGAGTTTCTGTGTCTTTTATGATTTAGTCTTGGTAGCTTACATGTGTCCAGAAATTTGTTCATCTCATCCAGGTTTTCTTGCTTGTTGGCATATAGTCGTTCATAATATCCTCTAATGATCTTTTGTATATCTGTTACATCTGTTGTAATATTGCCTCTTTCATTGAGAATTTCATTAATCTGGTTCCTTTCTCTCTTCTTAATTAGTCTAGCTAATGGTGTATCAATTTTGTTTATCTTCTCGAAGAACCAATGTTTGGCTTCATTTATTTTCTGTACAGTATGTTTACTCTCTATTTCATTCATTTCTAATAAAATCTTTATTACTTTTTTTTCTCCTGGCATTTTTGTTTTTGTTGTTTATCACCAGTTCCCTGAGGTGTGTTTTCAGGTTGTCTACTTGCCACCTTTCCATCTTTTTCTTATGTGGACTAATTGCTGTGAACATTCCTCTTATAACTGCTTTTCCTGTGTTCCATAGATTATGCGAACTCATGCACTTGGTGTTATTGGTTTCATTGAATCCTTTTATTTCAGTCTCAATTTCTTCAGTGATTGTTAAGTCATTCAGGAGTAGGTTGTTTAGTTTTCATGAGTTTGTATTTTTGAGGAATTTTTTTGAAATTAATTTACAATTTAATTTCATCAGAGCCAGAGAAAATGCCAGATGTAGTTTCTATGACTTTGAATTTGTAAAGGCTTGTTTTTGTACCCTAAATGTGGTCAATATCTGAAAAGGTTCCATGTGGGGGGTGAAAAAAATGAATATTCTGTGGCTGTGAGATGAAAAGTTCTATAGTTATCTATCAAGTCTATTTCATTTGTGGTGTTGCTTAGATTCAAAATCTCTTTGCTTATTTTTTGTATAGATGATCTGTTTGAAGGAATAGTGGGGTGCTGTAATTGTAAAAATTAATGTGTTGCATCTATCTCTCCCTTTAGAGCTAGCAGTCTTTCTTTCACGTATTTGGGTGTTCTCAAGTTGGGTGCATAGATATTTATAAGTGTTTTATCCTCTTGATGAATTAGCCCTTTTAGTACTATATAATGTCCTTTATAAATTTTTGTCTTAAAGCCTATTTTGTTTGATATTAGTATTGCAATTCCAGCCTATATTGGATTTCCACTTGCATGGAATATTTTTTTTCCAGCCCTTCACTTTTAGCTTATGTATGTCTTTATCCATGAGGTGCATTTCTTGTAGGCAACAAATAGCGGGTTTCTTTTTCTTTTTCTTCTTCTTCTTTTTTAAATCCATTCTTCCAGTTTGTATCTTTTGATTGGATAATTCAATCCATTAATATTCATTGTTATTATTGATATTTGTGGACTTGTCTCTGCCATTTTGTTAGCCATTTTTCTTGATTGTTCTTTGTTCTGTTATTTCTGTTTGTCTCTTTTAGTTTTCCTGATACAGTACTCCCCCCAGTACTTACTAAAGAGCTGGTTTAGTATGGGTGAATTCTTTCAGCTTTTGTTTGTCTACAAGTGATTTTATTCATTCTTCCCATTTGAAGGATAATTTTTTGGATATAGTGTTCTTGGTTGAAATTGTTTTTCCAGTATTATTTTGAATATGTCTTCCTATTCTTTTCTTGCCTGCATTGTTTTGGTTGAGAGATCTGATGTTAGCCTAATAGGGTAAACTTTGTAAATGACTTGACATTTTACTCTTGCCAATTTTAGAATTGTGTCTTCGTGATTTTTGCCATTCTGGTTATGATGTGCCATGGAGAAGATCTTTGTAGGTTGATTCTATTTGGTGTCCATTGTACTTCTGGGGTCTGGATGTCTGTATGCTTTTCTAAATCTGGGAAGTTTTATGCAAGTATTTTATAGAATAGATCTTTTATACCCTTGTCTGATTCTTTGCCTGCTGGAATACCTCTTATTTGAATACTTGGGCACTTTATAGTGTCCAGTATTTCCCACATGTTGTACTCATTTTTTAAAATTATTTTTTCATTATTTCTGGTGGTTTTACCTAAGTCAAAGGTTTTGTCTTCTAGCTAGGGACTCTTCTGTGTGGTCCAGTCTGATATTAAGATTTTTGAGGGTGGTCTTGATTTCTTGTCTTACTATTTTCATCTCTTGGAGTTTTGATTGATTTTGTTTTATGGTGTCTATTTTCTCTTTCAAATCCTGGAGAGACTTCCTCATCTCTGTCACCATGATTATTCTTTTTTTTTTTTTTAAAGAGGTTTTGGCATTAGGGCACCTGCGCTCACCAGACAGAGAGAGACAGAGAGACAGAAAGCGAGAAATCCCCCCCCCGGGAGGATGGCCACGCCACAGTCCCTTCTCTTCCATTCTCCTCTTGGAATCTTGGGTACGCACGCACACGCGCCCGGCGTGAGTTTTAAGCCACCAGGTCCAGGACGCGAACTGTGGTCGACTACATGGGAGTCCAGCGACATAGCCACTATGCTAACTGCTGGTCCCAATATTCTGAACTCTATTTCTGAATTCCTGAAAATTCTTTCATGCTGCCCATAGTTGAAAAAGAGTTGCTCTGTCCCATTGAGGAAGTAGTATTCCCTTGTTTCCCCATACTTTTTGTGCCTCTGCACTGGTTTCTAGTCATCTGATGGATTATATACTTTCTCCTGATTTTCTCTCAGATGTGTTTTTGGTAGAGGGTCTTGTCTTCCAAGACATATTGTGAGAAGATTGATTCCACAATATGTCTGCACCCAATGGGGGAGGCCTTGAGAGGAGGAATGGATATAGGGAGGTTGCCTTAATGTGTATCATTCTATGACTTCCTACTTTCTCTGTTTTTCTATCTATCTTCTTCCTGCCTCTTTAATTCTTAAAGATTTAGTTTAGACCTCCCTTCTCTTTTGCGCTCAGAGTGACCATACATTTTTTCAAGATGTACATAAATTTCTAGGGTTTGGAAGATGAGAGGAAGATGGCCACTTCTAGTTCTTATTTCCCACTTCTACTGAATCTGTGCTCTCTCTATGACTTCTACTAAACCCATTTGTGGAATTTACCTCTTTCTTGAATATACCAAGAAAAACAGCTTGTATGAAAATTTTGTGTATCTGGAACACTCTACTAAAGGTCTAGGGAATTAGGAGCATGGGAAACAATTTACATTGTAAAAATACAATAGTTACAGTCATGCACTGCATAAAGACATTTCACTCAACAATGAACCACATATACTGTGGTGGTTCCATAAGATTATAATAAGCTATAGCATATAGCCTAAGTGTGCAGTAGGCTGCACCAGCTAGCTTCATGTGAGTTCACTCCATGAAGTTCATACAATGGCAAATTCACACAATGATAAATTCACCTAATGACACATTTCTCAGAATGTGTCCCACCGTTAAGTGACGCATGACTGTTTAGATAACCCTGTAATGTGATGGTCCCCCCAGGAGACATTTGGCAATTACTGGAGACATTTTTAGTTGTCACAAGTGCTACTGGCAACTGTATGGTAGAAACCAAGATGCTGTTAAATCCCCTACAATGCACAGGACAGCCCTCCCACAACAATGAATTTTCCAATTCAAAACCTCAACATGTCTTTGTTGAGAAATCCTGCTGTAATATATTAGAAGTCTTTGGACCATATGTAGTGTTGCTTGACAATTCTGATTCTTTTCTGAAGTTCCCTCTTCATTGCTCTTCCTCATTCTTAATACCTATTTATTTCTAGTCCCTTACTTTCTTATCCCTCAATAAATTATGCTTTCACCTCCACTCCAAGGTGTTTAATGAGATATCTTCCTAAGCACATATAGTGTACTCTCTAAGAGGAATTTTACTGACATTTGTTAGACAGCAGCAATTGCCAATTTATTACTTACCACAACTACAAAGCTGTACTTGGGGAGTAATACAGTGTATAGTCCTTTGCACATGCTTTTTTTTTTTTTTTCTTAATAGAGTATCACCAATATTTTGCCATTGCTTACTAATATGATTCTGTTTCTCAAATATTTCTGCTTCTTTCCACTTCTGGGCATTTAGTAGGATCACACTTCCTGACACCCTTGTAATGGGGAGAAGGGAGCATGTGTGTCTGATCGAGACACAACTTCCAGAGAAGAGCTTTCCATTGGACTCCTTTCAGAGTTCTCTGTTTCCTTCTAGTGAGGTGACTAGTAATGTCTGTCATGAAGCTCCTTTATCAGCTTGGCCATCTTAGAGGCCATGATGTAAAGAAGCTTGTAGTATATGATGTACACTTGGCATGAGAAGCAAATAGACTTTTGTTCTTTTAGACCACTGGGATTTGGGGCTGTTTGTTACTGCAGTATAGCCTAGTCTGCTCTGATTGTTACATCTGATACTCATTCATCATTTTTGTTCAGAGGCTTGTTCATCATCATCAGATGGAGACTGCGTCCACAATCAAGGTGTTTTATCCTGACTTGTCTACACCAATAATTGCCATCCTGTTATTATTCTCAGTAATGAATTTGGAGGTAGGCATATGACTGTCTTCAAACATTTAATGGGTGGTTTTCTGGGGGCACCTGAGAAAAAGTTCCCTGATCCAGATAAGAAACCTGAAGAAACAGTTTGCTGGACATTGCTGCATTTGGCCATGGTTTCTGGAGCTTTGTATGGCCCATAGAGGGTGACAGAGTAAAAACTTGGTTCTTGATGACATTATTAAGTCTTGGAATTAACAACCCTGAAAATCTCCTACCTCTGAACTTCCCAATATATGAAATAATAAAAGTCTATTTCAAAGTCAGTTTCAGTCAGTGTTTTATGTTACTTGAAACTGAAAACCCTCTAAGTGATACATCAAGTTGACTTCTGTAATGTTATTTTAATTATAGAATATGTCTAGACTGTAATATATTTAATTGATCTCCTATGACTTAGCTAACATTTACGTGGTTTTCTATTTTCAGCCACCGTTATACAAAGAGGTATTTCTGAAAATAATGCCAAATAAAAGTTTAAGTATTTTTCAGCTTACTAAGAGCAGGAGGCCTGCTCTCCTTTGAATGACATATTCAGTCATCCCTTCATTCATTCATCCTCTTGTTTACATTTGAATGTCTACCAAGTTGGAGGCTTAGGATAAACTGGTAATTTTAAACTCACCAAGTCTGGGGTCAGCAAATGGTATAGTGGGTAAAATGCTAAATTCCTACATGGCTGAATGTGGTTCAAGTCCTAGACCCAGTGGCTTGGAAGTCATGCTGGGCACATGTGTGTGCATACCCTAAATCCTGAAAGGAGACCAAAGGAGAAGAGATTGTGACATGTCCATCCCTCTGGGGGTGATTTATCACTTTCCCTCTCTTTGTCTCTGTCTCTCTTTCTGGGAGTGCATGCGCCCTATGGCAAAAACCTGAAAAAAAAAAAAGATAAAAACCTCACAAGGTCTTGTTTTTATGTGCCTCCTAAGAGCTTATGTTCCTTTGATTTGGCATGATCCTTCAGTTATGTAAATGTTATGTAAATGTTTCTTGGACAAGAAGATATAGCAGATGTATTTGTTTGAGATTGCTTTGTTAAGTATATCAGGAAAACATATATTTTAGCAGGAAGAGTTATGCCTTAAGACTTTGTAACTTTTTAGGGAAATCATAATTTCCTATGTATAAATTTAAATGGCCTAATCCTTTAAATGATTATTTATTTAAAGTTCTATGTTCTCATTGCATATTATCTAGGAAAAGTCAGGGATGAGACAAGAGAAGTGCGTCTTGCTTGAGGATATGATATAGAGGAAGAACACTATAAAAATGTGATCAGATTCCTGAGAGGTCTGAGTGATTTTTTTTTTTTTAAGATATCCTCACTGTAAGAAAATGATGGTATACCAACAGCAGCCACTGTGGTGGCAGGGGGGCATGTGGCATGTAGACTAAGAAATCTGGAAATGCTATACAGTTCTGCCTCTTCTTAGTCATGTGGTGTTGGACAGTCCTACACCACTCTGAGTCCAGTATCCTCATTAACCATATGTAGATATTGAAACAGAATAATTTACTTCACCAAGTTATGATAAAAAATGACATCCTAATATATGTGAAACAGCATTATCAATTGGGAGACACATCAGTTTTTTTTTTTTTTTTGAGATAAGTTAATGGAAGAATACTTTGAAGTTGAGGTCGGTCCCATTCATTAGAAAAACAACATGATTCTACTAAACATTTTTTATTTTTAAAGTTTTTTAAAATGAAAGAGATAGAGACAGAAAATCACCCTCAACAGAGTTTCATGCCTTATCTCTTCCATAGCTTTCCCAGACAATAGGGATAATAGGGATGTGTGCCTGGCATGTTCAGGTCGACCAGGGAACCAAACCTACGATTGTCCACATGGATACAGCTTATCTTGAGCAACACATTACCACTGTGCAACTTAGCTGACCCAACTACATTTTGATTTTTTATAACACAATAATACATAATTACTGTTGAAAAGCAACATCAAACATAGACCTTCCCCACCCCCTCAATGTCAGTGTCTGCCCAGAGTGTCTCTCCGACACGATCCTGCCTTTTGCTTCTATTCAATGAGAGGCAGTGACACTGCATTTTAAAAAATTTGGAATAAAATCTATCAGCATTATCCTATTTATTTAATTTTTATTATAATTTTACTTTTTGCTATAAAGTACATGTACTCACCAGAGAGAGATGTGAGGCTAGTGAGAAATCATCTCCCAGGGCAATGGTCACTCTGCGATCCATTCTCTCCATTCTCCTCTCAGGATTTTGGCCATGGATGTACATGCAGACTGCATGATTTTCAAGCTGCTGGGTCCAGGACTCAAACTGCACAGTGGGCCATGTGCGACCTAGTACTTTAACCAGTACATTACCCACTGGCCCCTCAGCATTATCCTTTAGTGCTAATTTTTTTCTTAGGATATCCTTCTCTGTTTAGATTGTAAATATTGTCACCTATACTTTATTCTAGTAATTTGAGGATTTTTATTACAAACATTTAAGTTATTAGTCCTTCTGGAATTAATTGTGATATAGGGTGGGGAAAGTGTATCATTAAATTATATTACTAAATGAGTATCTTTACAAATGATACTTACCGCCATTTCTTGAATGATTCAAGTTCTCATTGATTTCAGTTGCCATTTTTTTCACATACTAAACTACTACATATATCTGAGACTGTTTCCAGTGTATTACATATTCCTCTGAATTGTCTGTCCACTGTCACTTGTTTTAGTTAATTTTATAAGTTTTTGGTGTCCCATAAGTGAAGCCCTCAACCTTTCTGTTTAACACCAGTTAGGTTTTTAGCTTGTTTATTGTTTTAAAGGATCTTTAGAACCCTTTTATTTTTATGTTTCAAATACCCATGAAGACAAAGAAAGAATTTCATACTCTCAACAGTATAAAAATCTAAAGTGAAAGTCAACATAATGCCAGAATCAAGAAGTAAGATTTTTGAATTCTAAGGAATTGGAGTGAGGTTAAGGAAAACTTCCAAGAGGGATGTGTGTGAAAAACTCCCAAGGATTTCTCCTGAAGGTTTTCCTGGCTTTGCTGTCTCCGAATATACACATTTCGATTAGTCTGCATTTTTAAAATGTTGGTTTACCTATCAAAATATGAATGTATATGGCAGAGCCATATCTTAGGGATCTTTTGTATCTCTGCACAGTGACTGGGACTTAGCAAATGCTCAGGAGACATTAAGTAAATTAGTTGATGATATCTAAAACTTTTCTGTTATGAAATCCAATGGATGTATCTTTCCTGTGGCTTTCTCCCTGGAGTTGAAGATCTCAGGATCCATAAAGCTTGCCCTGTTTACCTAGCTCTTCCTTCATGTTGTCTAACAAAGTTTCATATTTTATATTTACCCAACTCCACACCATTGAGGCTTTGCTAATGGATTCTTCCATGGCAATCATCCTTTCAATTCATTCCCCTTGACATTTTAGCATATTGAAATCATCTAGTGTTTCTGAAATAATGTATCTCTTGACCAAGAGCAAAGCACTCCATGACCTTATCTCTATCCATCGCCTGATTCAGAATTTCCCTGGTAGCGTGTCATATAGGTAGGTAAAGAGAGATAAGGCTGATACCATTCAATTTTATCCTGGATCTCCCGTGGTTCAATTCTTTTTCTCTATAAAAATTCAAAAAAATTCATGGAAAATGTAATTAAAACACAAGTTTATTTTGATGCAAAATGTTTGAAATCCATGCATAGTTTTTACATAATACACATTTTCCGTAAAATTTTGAGACCTCATATTTAAAAAAATGCTTTACCTCCCCCACCTGGCACACAGTGGGTACTCCACAAGCGTTGGTTTCTTTTGACTCTACGATCTCTATTCTGTTGCTGTCTCCCAAAGGCAGGGTATGTAGCCTGTTAACATTAAAAACAAACAAACACAAACACACACACACACAAACTAGGGTGGAAGCCATGAGAACATAATGAGTTAAATGAAAAATAAAATGGTTCAAATCTACTTCTGCTTCCAGGCCCAGGTGAGGATTGACTGACTGAAATAAACTTATCTTGAGCAGTGCACTTGACCTTATTTTTCTTAAAGGGTAAAGAAATGGGACCTTTTATTACAACTTTGAAATCTGCATGCTCCAGTGGAGAGCAGGAAGTAGGTGCAAGTTGATGCCCATGGGTGAGAAGGCCAGGAATAATACATTATTCTTTTGAAGTCAGTCTTCCTGGGGATTGCTTTAAATGTCATTGGCAATTTGCCTCTTATAGTGTCTGGGTACCCTCCGCATGTGAAATAAAGAGCCAACGCTTTTCTCTTGAATCACAGGATTAACTGGCCTGCCTGGCCTGCCTCTGACTGCAGACAGCGGTGGGTCCACTCCCAGAGAAGATTTTCAAACCTTGTGTTAAAGCAGATTTCTCATCCGTGATCCATTGAAACATTAGGACTGCAACCCTTTCAAAAGAGGAAAGAAAATAGTCTGATGTGATTGAGTTCTCCAGATTGTCTTCTCAGGTTTTCCATAACAATTTATTTGACATAAAGTTGAACTTAGGAGAATTCCAAAAACCCATCAGCTCAAAGTCCACCATGAGGCTGGAGACAGTTCTCTGGGTTCTCATGTTTATGGTGACAACCCCTTTGTCAGGACACAGCCATCAGCCCTTTGGTGAGATCTCTGCTCCTTTCCAGCCCATGCAGATGCTCCTCCCCTGAGGTGTCTGAGCATTCTCTTCTCTTTAAATGAAGAGGCCAGGACTACACTCAACTTGGTTTCCATTTGCCCAGCTTGAGTGAGGAGACTGGGTCACCTTTTTAACTTAGTACATTTTCCCTTTTTTTTTTTTTTTAAAAGTTTTTAATATTTTTATTTTTAAAACCTCTTTCTTTTTCTTTTTTCTTTTTTTTTATTATTATTATTTTTTTTGGAGAGGTTGTTGTTATAGGGCACATGCACTTGCCAGAAAGACAGAGATAGAGAGACAGAAAGCAAGAAATCACTCCCCACCCCCGGGGGGATGGCCATGCAGCAATCCCTTCTCCATTCTCCTCTCAGGATCTTGGGCATGCACGCATACGCACGTGGAGTGAGTTATTATTCTTTTTTTTTTTGGGGGGGGAGAGATTTTTGCTATAGGGCGCGTGCGCTCGCCAGATAGAGAGAGACATAGAGACAGAAATCGAGAAATCACCCCCCAGGGGGGATGGTCACACCACAATCCCTTCTCCTCCATTCTCCTCTCGGGATCTTGGGCACTCATGCACACGCACCCAGCGTGAGTTTTAAGCCACCGGGCCCGGGACGCGAACCGTGGTCAACTATGTGGGAGTCCAGCGACATAGCCATTACGCTAACTGCTGGTTCCCCCTGGCCATTGATTTTTGTTAGCAATGGAAACCTTGGTTTTCTCAGCCTGGGGGAGAGAATATTTTCTCAGGTGCTTCCAGCCCAGGGAGACAGGCAGGTGCATGACTTTTCTCTCTCATCACCTAAAATAAGGCTCTGGGGACATCTTTGGACTGGGGCAGAAAATGCTTTTGGGACTTCTTTGGACTGGGGCAGACAGGAAGGTGAGGAGGGTCTTCCTCATAGTCCAAAGAACTATCCTTCCTCAGATTGGACAGATCCTCTTTTACCCAGCTTGCAGCTTTGCAGCAGAAGCAGAGAAAAGAGGCCCCATGTGAGTTATGTCAAACTGATTTGCGTAGTCATTGAAGTGACAGTGATAGCTAGATCTGCCCTTTTCATAAAGGCACATCACGTGGCAGACACAGGTGCTTGCCTCCTGTACCCCTGCAGGTAAGCTGGGAATAAACGTTGAGGAGCTTTTGACTATTTCCTACTTGGTCTTACTGTGTTTCCATTCTCCACAGATGGAAAGGAAAGTTGCTGGCCCAGTGCCCACTGTGTGCCAGTCCTCAGGTATTGACTGATTTCAATCTCACAATGTTACAATGTAGGTAATAACATTCATTTTTCTTTCATTTTGTTATTTTTACCATTAAAGAAACTGAGGCTCAGAGAGGTGAAGTGACTTGTCCGAGGTCATGGAGCAGAACTGGGATCATGTCACATGCACAGAAGATGGTCTGTAAGTGCTCGTTGGGAATGGAATTTTAGTTGAAGGGAAAAAATAAAAGAAGGCAACTCTATGCTTTTATTCTCTTACGATGTGTCTACTGCATATAGGGGACAAAGCATTAAGTTTTAGCATTTTCTTCATCTTATTACTCCTTGTAAGAGTTGCTTCTGTTTTATTTTTTCTATTTTTTGTTCTACCCATTTCTTTCTTTCCCACAAGCACCATACAACTGTTTGCTTTGTGTCCATGGGTATGAATCTATGAGGGGACTTCAGAAGGTTCCTGGAAAATGTGTATTATGAAAAACTATGCATGAATTAGAAAAAAAGTTTGCAACAAAATGAACTCACACATTAGCTCTATTTTCCATGAACTTTTTGAAGTCACCTTGAATATCTTGGAAAATATGTAATTATTTTACACAAGTGTGGGTGCTGAATTGCTTACATAGCTTTATGCTATGCTTGCTTTCTTTCTTTTCACTCAAAGTTTTAAAATTCTCCATGCATTGCTTTATACTCACCTGGTTCTGTTTGTTTTTCATATTCACCTCGCTTTGATGGCTGCATCTTTTTTCATATTGCATATCTATTTTTTTCCAGTGATATAGACACCTGGGTTACTTCTTCTTTCATACACAAATAATGTGATGTCGAGTGTCCCGAGATATATGACATTTCTCAGAGGGAAATATCTAGTCACTGTACTTTCAGTGGCAAGTCAAAGCATGAAAGGAGAGCTGGACAGCTGGAGATGGTGTAATATTTATTTTAAGTGCAACCAATAGGAGCTGGAGGGCATCCCCATTAAAGGGACTGCTCTACAAAGAGAACCATTAACATGAATGTAAATCACAGTAGCTTCAGGGACAGTTTAATAACAATCTGACTTTTTATTGGGTGAGCAGGAGATGTACCAGCTTTCTCCTTACAGTCCTCTGGATCTTTTGCAGAGAGAGATTCTATCTGAACTGCTATCGAGATTATTGAGGCCAGAGGGCTGCTCTGGGAGTAATGGCCATAAATCCAATTAGTGACTCACTTTCTCTTTTGCTACAGGCTCCATTTTCCCCTGACATGTAGAAGATAGTGCATGCTAGCCAACACTATGGAACTTGGACAATCGTGAGGGCTCCAAACATCAAGACAGAAAGGGTTCTTGTATGGGAGAAGGACGGGAATGATCTACCTCAAATATCAACAGCAGAAATCTCTATGGAAGGCAGTGGAAAAGGCGATGAAGTGGGTGGCCCAGGGGCTTGTCTCATTTTTTCTATAGATGGTGTTTTACTTCGAACAAAAATGTATTTCTGTTTTGCTTCTGCAAAATGTTTAGGGATCCCTAGAGAATTTTAGCAAGATTCAAGCTCCAAGATACTCCTCTTTGCATGAATGAGGAAACAAAGGCAGCTGGGGCACAGACGTTGTACACGATCCTGCTCACAAGGCTGAGGAGACCAGCACTTGTCCCTCTGGATTCCTCCATCAGTCCTGCTGGGCACAGGCACTGGTGTGACCTGTCTGTGAAGCTACTAGGGGGTCCAGGAGCCCAGAGGCGGGACCAATGAAGACACATCTTGGGTCTCAGACCCTTACTTGCTTGAGAACTTGTGTACTTCAGAAAACAAACATATTCCGTGACTAATCTTTGATGATCCAAAAGAACTGAGATGCCTGAGATAAGGATACAGTCTGTGGCCAGCAGGTGGCATGGAGGTTGAAATGCTGGATCCCACATGGTCAGCTTCATGTTCTAGCTCCAGATTGGGCGGCTTGAGAATTACAACAGGCTTGTGTGCATGAAGGCCTGAAATCCCGAGAGGAGAGACTGTGGCAAAGTCTCCCCTTCTGGGGGGTGACTTCTTATGTTCCCTTTCTCTCTTTCTCTCTCTTGTGAGTGCACGTGCCCAACAGTGAAGAAGAAGAGAAGAAGAAGAAAAAGAAGAAGAAAGAAGAAGAAAAGAAGGAGAAGAAGAAGAAGAAGAAGAAGAAGAAGAAGAAGAAGAAGAAGAAGAAGAAGAAGAAGAAGAAGAAGAAGGAGAAGAATATAGTCTGTACCAGCCTAATTTTGATATTTGAAATTGCATAACTGCTTTACTTTTATTTCCTCTGATATTGAAAAGACACCTATTGAGAACAGCTTAGCTAGACAATGAAAGTATCTCAGGAGGTTCTTTCATTTCCTTATTACATCTACGCTTACCACAAGATGCTTCTTGTGGGTTGGTAATGTTTTAAAATTATTATTATTATAATTGAAATAGAGGTATAAATGGCTAAACCACACCTTTGCATGAACTAGCAGATAAAAGCACAAAGGATTAGGTTTGAATCCCATCCTGTCATTTACTAGTCACTTGGAGAAGTGATGAACCTCCCTATGCTTTACTTGTTTGGTTTGCTTATTTTTACTTTCAGAGGACATGTGGACCCACCAGAAAGTGAGACTGAAAGAGAGAGAGAAAGCCCCCCCCCCCCAATGAGATGTGGTTGTGCTGCAATCCTTTTTCCTCCATTTCTCCATCCCATCCAGGATTTGGGGCAGGTACACACACACACCAGTGTGTTTTTCAAGATGCCAAGACTGGAACTCCCACTGCAGTCAGCCATGTGAAATCTGGCTTTCTACACACAAGGCTTAACCACTGCACAATGAGGCCAGTCCACTATGCTTTATTATTATTTTTTTAAATGGCAGAGGATGCATGCCTTCACCAGGGAGCACCACTCTACTAAGCATTAATGTTTTGCAAACTTGAATAATGTAGAGATCCAGAAAAGAAACAGAAATTTGTGCACATCACTGTTGACTTAAAGTTATTAGATATTAGTTAAATTGTGTTTAAGTATAAAACAGACATAAACTCCTTATTATAGTTGTAATACAACCAAGAAATAAAAACATTTTATATTTAGATGCAAATAAACCCAATATATTCAGTTTAAGGTTGATTTAATGTGATAGATGTTGTCTTACCGAAACTAAATTGCTATTTAGAATGTGAATATGGCCATGACTGCTGTAATGCAGGCTCTTTACGATAATGCCCGTACTGTGATTTGCTGTGTAACCATTCTAATTCTCATCCATTATATTATTTAATTTTCAACATAACCCCCCTGAGAAAGATGCTCTCATCACTATTTAGTAGATGAAAAAAAATGAAAGTAGCATTGTCAGATCTATGCTGCTCATAAAGAGTTGAAATCCACAAAATTTGACCCAGAACGGGAACATTATATACTTATAATTTGCTTAGTTGACTAAAATGAACACAGGATTAGAATTAAAGTATTGTAGAAAATCAACACACCCCATATTTGAGAAACGTTCTTCTGTACCCACAATTTATCATATGTTCAGTAATCACGCCTAAAGATTCTCTTTTAAAATGCGAGGTATTCTTTTTGGAAATGCCAAAATACGAAGCACTTCCTCTTCATGTCTAACCTGTGCTTTACTGATATAAATGTGTAATTTAATTGTAGTTCTCAAAAGAATGTAATATATTGAAACAAGTTGAACTACACGCTTCATGCTGTTTACTATTATACTATGTAAACAGCGTCTTCACTCAGTTCATTGACTCTCCCAATAGTTAACCTCAGTGAAAACTTGAGGACAGCAGAGAGCAGGGCTGGCCCATGAAGCAGGGGAAACCCATGGTTCAATCTGCAGAATGTTCTTCTAAAACTGGAGGTTAGACTTTAATTTCACCAAATTGATTCATGTTCTCCAAAATTCACTATGTCCTCACCCAACTGGGAAACTGTGCAAACTGCTTTATTTCTTACCAAACTAAACCAGACAAAATAAACTCTTAAAACATGACTTATTTCTGGTGCTCTTTCTTACCCAGTTGACTGGTCCATCAGGAAAACATTTGGATAAGAAAAGGATGCACGGTGCCAGCAGGTGGCATGGTAGTTGAGGCGCTAGATTCCCACATGGCCTACCATGGTTGGAGTCATGTGGACTGGTGGCAGACCTGGTAACCTGCTTTTCCACTTTCTCTTCTTTCTCTCTTTCATGTGTATGTGTGCCCTATAGCAAAGTAAAAAATAAATTAAATAAATAATTCTAAAAAAAAAGAAAGAAAAGGATTTATATTTTTGTCTGAGATGATTAGTGCTGTTATAACAAAAATATCATGGGACCAGCAGTTAGCGTAATGGCTGTGTTGCTGGACTCCCATGTAGCCGACTGCAGTTCGAGTCCTGGACCCAGTGGCTTAAAGTCACGGAGGGCGCATGTGCGTGCGTGCCAAGATCCTGAGAGGAGAATGGAGGATAAGGGATTGAGGTGTGGCCATCCCCCTGGGGGGTGATTTCTTGCTTTCTGTCTCTCTTCTTTCTGGCGAGTGCATATGCCCTATAGCAAAAACCTATCCAACCCCCCCCCACAAAAAAATCATGAACTGAGTATCTTATAAACAAGAAATTTATTTCTCACAGTGTCTGGGAATTTCAAGATCAAGGCACCAACAGATCTGGTGTCTGGTGGGGGCAACCTCCTGGCTTGTAGATGGCAACTTCTCACTATGTCCTCATGTAGTGGAAGGGGTAAAGGAACTCTCGGAAGCCTCTTTAATAAAGGCACTAATCCCATCCCTGAGGATTTTGTCTTCATGAACTAATCACCTCCCAAAGGCCACACCTCCTAATGTCATCGCACTGGAGGTTAGGAATTCAACATACAAATTGGGGGCATACAAACCTTCAGTCGATAGCCCTTAGTTCCATCCTCCCAGTATTCCCACTCCAAATTCAGATGCACTGTACATGTTTGGTCAAATATCTTGGTTTCATTAAAAAATATAATAGTAGTATTAACTTATTTGCTTGTTTCTCAAGTAAGTAGACAATTTAGAAATGATTTCAAAAACAAACTCTTATACAGGTGCCAGCTCTGTAGGGCAGTGATGAAGCCCTATACAGATGGAGCCAGATCCCGTACGACCAGTTGTGGTTTGAATCCCAGACCCATTGGCAATGTGACTAGGGTGGGGACATACATGACCAGAATTCTGAAGAGATAGAGAAATGGAGGAAAGTGGCTTTCAGTGTGACCAGACCCCACTGTTTTTTTTTTTTCTCTCTCTCTCTCTCTCATACATGCATATGCCCTCTAGCATTAAAAAAAGAAGTTTGTATACTTCAGACCTGTACATCTGCAAAAGATGTTGATAATCTCTGATTTATCAGTCCCCTACCACTTACCCAGTGCATTGTTTTAATTATTGAGCACAGTGAGGGTTACTATCCTTTATTCTATCACAAACTTATTAACATATATTGAAGTCACGCATGTCTACAAGAATAGCTACATTCTGAGTCTGGCTATTTCTTCCACCTTAAAAACAACTTGGGGAGGTAGAATTTGAGTGTTATTATCCTCATTTAGACAAAGCTATTCAGGCTCATGGGGTGAAATCTAAGGTCACATAGCTAGTGTGGACAGGAGGTGAAATCCAGGGTCATATAATTAGTGACTGAGGCAAATCTAGAAGTCAGGTTTCCTTGACTACAGTTCCTCCCACCACACTAAGTGGCCTCTCAGAGCAACACAGAAACAGCATCCTAGAGGGTATTTAGATTTATTTCTAAAGTTGGTCTGGCTCCATCATGAGTATGAAAAAACACCTGATTTGTAATTGGATCCCGGAGTATCACCCACTGCCTGAGTTGATGATTTTGTTACCAGCTGCTGAAACACTTCAATGGGAAGACGTGGAATTCCTGCAGGAAATGACTCCAGGCAGCTCTGAATAAGTAAGGAAATTAAATGGCTAAATTTCAGTGTTTCCTGGTTTTTGTCTATCTTAATTAACAATTTATTTTGGTAAAGGAAAAACTGAACAACATTCTCATAGTCAACATGTAAAACAGTATTTGTTCATAGTAAAGGCATGATTCCCATGTCTGCTTTTATTTAAAGAAAGGAAAAACAGCTTTTTTGTATAATTTTGTCCTTCAGTATTTATTAAAGTTACTTTTTAAAAAAGCAATTACAGCATATGTATGTGGGAAATATCAATTTCCTTTTCATAGTTCCCAAAGGTGTACTTGAGAAAAATGTGTTGATTATTAACAGGGCTAATATTTTTGTGGTAATGTTATTATTGAACATCTATAACAATTGGAGTTTGAGGTTAACAGAGGTGTTGCAGTCAGAATACGATATGATTTCAATGTCATGTTAAATGTAGAGTGGACCTAACTAAATATCATTATCAGTTTTGATTCATATTTTATGTGGTCCTTATTTTTCCTTCACTCATTAATTTGACAATATTTACTGAATGTCTGCTATGTACCAGGCATTCCTCTAGGTGTGGAAGACATACGGTAAATTAAACAAAGCCTTGTTCCCATAGAGTTTCTATTCTAATTGAAGAAGACAGATGATTAACAAAAAGGCCGGGGAATATGTTAGGTACTTGTAGTTGCTATGAAACAAAACAGAGTGAGATGAGAATGATGGAGAGATACTACTTCAATGGGGTAGTCAGGAAATGAGGCCAATCCTTAGTCTCTGTAGTAATGTAATGACTTAAAACTTCTTGGTTTGTCATGAGAAAGTATCACTGTGGCTTTCTATCTTTTATGGATTCTAAAAATGTTTAGGATAAACTTTCAAAGTTAAGGATAATAAAATGTGTTAATTATTAACAGGGCTAATATTTTTGTGGTAACTACAAAAGAGCTAAATTTTTTAGCTTTCTTTTTTCTTTTTCTTTCTTTCTTTTTTTTTTTAATTTAATTTGCTATAGGATATGTGCACTCGTCAGAGAAAGACAGGGAGATAGAAAAAGTGAGAAAGCACCCACAGATGGGGATGATGACACCACAGTCCCTTCTTCTTCATTCTTCTCTTGGGATTCTGGGCACACATCCACATGCACCCAGTGGGTTTTATACGCCACAAGGTCTGGGATTCAAACTTACAGTCAGACTTGTGGAATCCATCTACTTAACCACCATGCTACTGACTGGCCTGAAAGCTATTTTATCTGTGTAACTTTTCTTTTTATTTCTAGGTTTGTTTTTGTTTTTCTGCTTTTTACAAGATGACATCTCTTAGGAATGCAGAAGATGAAGCAAAATAGAGATTCTCATCACAGGGCTAGTTAGCCATATTGCCAAGCTGACTTGCATGCAAATTTGTATTACTAATTAAGTTTAGAAGTATCAATTACATTTTTACTGAAATTCAATAAAAGCAAATTCTCTTTGACATCTCTAGCATGACCTTAAAAAAAAAATCATACACAATAGAGCATGTGCATGCATCAGAAAGAGAGAAAGAGAAGCGCCTCCGGCAGGGTCTGGTCACACTCCAATCCCCTTCTTCCAGGCTGCCAGGATCTTTGGCCCAGCACATTTCAGTTCAACCAGGATAAACCAGGATGGAAACCTGAGCCCCTGGTCAGCCATGTGGCTTCCAGCACTCCAATCTAGTATGCTATTAACTGTGCCCCTAGGCTGGACCCAGCATGACTATTAACAGAAGCAGGTGCTATCTTTTGTTGAACAATACAATGTGCCAAATACAGAACTTCATGTGTTTTTCTTATTCTCACAACAGCCCTACATATAGGAGTGATTGTTCTTATCTTACAGATAAAGAAATTGGGACCAAGACATGTTACTGTCCCTGAAGTCCCAGAACTAATAAGGTTGTAGTTGGAGTCTGATGTCACTTCTGCCTGATTCTATGCTTCTGGGAGGAACAAAGGGGGTGATCTATTTTTTTTTTTTTGAGAGGTTTTTCGCTATAGGGCGCGTGCGCTCGCCAGACAGACAGAGACATAGAGACAGAAAGCGAGAAATCACCCCCCAGGGGGGATGGTCATGCCGCAATCCCTTCTCCTCCATTCTCCTCTTGGGATCTTGCGCACCCACGCTCACACTCCCGGCTTGAGTTTTAAGCCACCGGGTCCGGGACGTGAACCACGGTCGACTACGTGGGAGTCCAGCAACAAAGCCATTACGCTAACTGCTGGTTCCCAGGGGGTTATCTAATTTAACCTGTCATTTTACATATGAGCAAAGAGAGGCAGCTCTAGTGACCGTTGTAAGGTCACAGAGCCAGCCAGCTGGTAGCCGAGCTGGGACTAGTGCCCAGTTAAGAACTTCTCTATGACACCGTGCTGCCTTGCAGTGAGAGTCACACAAGCCAAACTTCACATCTCACTGCTTCTTCAATAAATGTCCAGGTCAGCTGCTTACCCACGTGGGACCAAGGTGAATCTAGATCCCTATCTTATATCATACTTAAAAATCAGCTCTGGGTAAATCATGAAAGGCAAACCAGCAAAGCTCTTAGAAGAAAACAGGAGGACAGCTTTATGACTTTGGGGTAGCCAAAGAAGTGTTGATGAACATAAAGGTTACAATGAGTAAACTGAATTAAGAATTAAGAATTAAGAATTAATTCTAAAATTAAGAATTTCTGTTCATTGGGGAGTAGCTTTAAGAAAGTGAAAAAGAAAGCCATAGCATCAGAAAAGATAGCTGCATATATAATAATGTGTTTATATGCTGTGTGTGTGTGCGTGTGTGTGTGCGTGTGTGTTCCCACAAAGTCCTACAAATCAGTGGCAAAAGGTAAAAAAATGGACAAAATCTTAGTTATTTCACAGAAGTGGAAATAACTGCTAACTTATAAATATATCAAAAGGGACACTAGCATATAGCATAATGGTTATGTCACTGGACTCCCACAAAGTCAACTGTGGTTCAAATCCTAGACCTGTTGGCTTCAAATTTATGCTGGGTACATGTGTGTGCATGCCCAAAGTCCCAAGAGGAGACTGGAGGAGAAAGGATTGCAACATGGCCATCCCCCCCGTGGGGGTGATTTCTCACTTTCTGTCTGTCTCTCTCTGTCTGTCTGGTGAGCGCATGCGCCCTATAGCAAAAATCTCTCTCTCTTAAAAAATATATACATATGTGTGTGTGTGTGTATCAATAAAAAGATATGAGATCAGTAATTATTAGGAAAACAAAACTTAAATCCACAATTTGACAGTTACTCCAAAGAACAATTAAAATTTTAAAAATTATGTTGCCCCATATGAAATTGTGATTTTAGCAGATCAGAAGTAGATAAACATTAATAATTCCATAACTTTTAATCTATACCAAGTATTGATGATGATATGGAACTTAAGAACTTCAGACACTATTATTGGAGTGTCAGCTGGCACAGCCCTTTGAAAATCTGTGTGGTAATGTGGCAGTTACATGGGGCCAGCCTGTGGTTGTGCCCAGCTTGAAAATGTTCATTAAGATGTATAGCTACATTTTGTGTGGTTTTCTCTATGTGTACTTACGTCAATGAAATTTACATTAAAATGATTGACATGCATAGTTTTCATGGGTGGTTGGTTTGTTTTAAAATTTGTGTTCTGTTTTCCTATTGAGAAACTCAGGTAACTTTAACTCAATCTATTGTTTCCTCTGTGAAGGTGGCTGTATTTCAAAATTCACAAGCAAATTATTGCATCATCACTATGGCCATCACTTAGTTTAATTCAATTTCATTTAACATAATAAACCTTTATAGAGAACTCAAAGCACAATAGAAGACATAAATATACATATGGCCTCCATGGTTGCTTTTCAGATCCCAGCATAGCACCTGAGTCATCTAGGGAGCTGGTAAAATGAGTTGACTCCTGGGTTCTGACTCCAGAGCTTTTCATTCAGGTCTAGGGTAGAACCCATGATACAACATTTCAAATTTAACAACACAGGTAAAACTAATGCAGAAAATCTTTGGATTATGTTCAGATAAAAACTAGTAGGAACTAGTGATCTAGTGGAAAAGAAATCTATGTATTAAAAAGAAAAACTAAAACAAGGTACAAACTATAATAGGGCTACATAGAACATGTTATTGGATGCAGGAATATATGATTTCTCGAAGAAGGGATTCAGTTTGACCTTGAAACAAGTAGGTAAATTCATTCAATAAAAAATACATTTAGCTCCTCCAATGAGTGCCAGAGGCTGTTCTCAGTGCTTGGGATAGAGAAGTGGACACTGGATACCAGATCTCTGCCTATGGGGCTCAAGTACAAGTGAAAGCAAGTTTTCTCTAGGTAGCAAATGGATGCCAGGAAATAAATACACCAGGAAAGGCGGTTGCCAAATTGCAGAATCTTTTTTGCACTTAAAGGATTTTGGTTTTGTTTTGTTTCATTTTTTGACCAGAAGGCATGTGCACAGGCATAAAAGAGAAAGAGAAGAGAAAGAGGGAGAGAGAAAGAGAGAGAGAGTGAGCAATCAAACCCCCAGCAGGTCCTGGTCAGGCCATAATCTTCTTTCCTTCAATCCTCTATCCTATCAGGAAACGGGGAAGGCATGCATGTCCACACCAGTGTGTTTCTTAAGCTATTGGGGCCTGGGCTCAAACCTGGTCAGTCATGTGAGATAAAGCTTTCTCTGCACTGCCCCCTAACTGCTGAATCATGTATTCAGCCCACTTAGCAGTATTTTTGTATTCTAATCTAATATAGTTTCTTTTGTCCCTTGGTTTTTATAGCCTTTAGATATCCAAACTGTTTTTTTTTCCCCTACTTCACCATTTTGTGAATATTCAGTCACACGAAGCATTTTTAACATTTTCATTTTCCTTTGTCATTTATGTTGATTTGTAGTTTCCCTCTGGCTTCATCACATCTTTCTTTTTATTAGCTGTTTAAAAACAAACAAATGCACAAGCCGAGAATGTACCAGGTAAATACCCAGGAATTATAAAATGATCACCAGTGACCTCTGTGGAATTCTATGACAGAGTCTCTTCTTAAGAATCTTACAATAGCTTTATCTTGGCTCCTCACCAACGGTGGCAAACTTGTTTGCAATGTACTATCTGCTATCTCACCAGGGATTTGTGGAGATGTGTGTGTAAGGTGTATACCACCTTCTAATTTCTGTTTCTCCACCAAATTTTAGGTGGTAATTCCCATGCTTATATTGGTTGATAATTTCCCCCGGATAACTTTTAGTTTGCTATGTGGAAGTCTGGGGGAAGAGCTTTCATTGCTGTGATATAAGTCAATTAGGGTTCAACTGAAAAAGCCATCAGCTTACCACTGATAATAGCAACAACTTCTCCCAATTCATTGGCATGGATTTATCATTAATATCAATAAAAATACACTTGATACTTTTTCAAAGCTCCATGGGGAAAAAAAAAGCAGGTCTTTAGATTTAGTCTTCCCCTTAGGTTTCCCTTCACATGACAGAAATATTTATTATATTTTATTTTTAAAATTTTATTGTGGTAATGACACTTAACATGAGACCTACCTATTACATTTTTAAGCGTACACTACTGTGTTGTCATCTATAGGTGTGATGTTGTATGGTAGGTCCATAGAGCTAATTCATCTTGAATAATTGAAATTCCATATTCGTAGATTAGCAATATTCAGTTTTCTCCAACCCATAGTCCCTATTAATCATCATTCTATTCTTTATTTCTATGAGTTTGACTAGTCTTTTAGATACTTCACGTAAGTGGAGTGATGCAGGATTTTTCCCTCTGCAACTAGTTTATTTCCCTTTGCATAATGTCCTCAAGATTCATCTATGTTATCACATGTTGTAGGATTTTCTTTTTTTAAAGACTGAATAATATTCCATTGTCTGTATGCACCACTTTATCCATTCATCCATTCAAATAGACATTTAGGTCATTTTCACATCTTAGTTACTGTGAATAATGCTGCAGTGAACATGGGAATGCTCATAGCTCTTTGAGATCCAAACTTTAACACTTCTGGATACATTTCCAGAAGTGGGATTTCTAGATAAGGTTGTATTTCTGTTTTTGATCTGAGGAAAATCTGTACTGTTTTCCAAAGTGATTTTACTATTTTGCACTTCCAGTGCATCAACGGTGCACCAGTTTCTCCACATCCTCACCAATATTTACTGTGCTCTTTTTTTTTTTTAAAAAAAATAATAACTATTCTAACAGGTTTGAAGGGATATTGCATTGTGAAGAGGTATTTTTAAGTCAACAGGGATACATTTTCTTAAGGAAGAGAGTAATTCCTGCTAATGAATCTATTATATTGACATTTATACTTATAAATATGAAGCGAAAGCTTGAGAAAGTTATCCAAAGAGACTCTGGAGACAGTCTAGCTAAAATTGAATCCCTGCTTTGTCTTCTAGTAGCTATGTGATCTTGGAATATCATGTAACCTCTCTTGTCTCAACTTCCCTATCTGTAATATGGGGTTATGATTAACACTTCCATCAGAGGGATTGTCTTAGTCAATTTTCTATTGCTATAACTGAATATCACAAACCGGGTAATTTATAAAAAAATAGAATTTATCTGCTCACAGTTCTGAAGGCTGAGAAGCCTAAGGTCAAGTTTCCAGCATCTGGTGAGAGACTTTGTGTTGTGTCATGACGTGGTGGGAGACATCACATGGTAAGACAGGACAGGAGTGTGTCAGCCCAGTTCTATATTTCTCTCTCTCTCTCTCTTTTTTTTTTTTTTTGTAGAGAGAGATTTTTCCTGTAGGGTGCTTGCACTCACCAGAAAGACAGTCAGAGAGACAGAAAGCAAGAAATCACCCCCCAAGGGACAATGGTCATGCCATAATACCTTCTCCTCCACTCTGCTCTGAGGATCTTGGGCATGCATGGACACACACCTGGCATGAGCTTCAAGCTGCCAGGTCTGGGACTCTAACTGTGGTTGACTACATGGGAATCCAGTGACACAACCATTTCGCCATCTGCTGGTCCCTACATTTCTCTTCTTATAAAGCAACCAGTCCTATCATATGGGCCCCACCTGATGGCTTTATCTAATCTTAATTACCTCCCAAAGACCCCACTTGTTCTGTTTGAATGGGAATGAAGTTTTCACCATGAGTTTTGGTGGCAACATTGAAACCACAGAAGGACTCTTGAGAGGGCCTTTGCTCATTGTGAAAATTGGTAAATAATGAGAAAGAATCAAGCATTTATATGTTCTTTTCTCTGGTGTATCAGAGTAAGCAAATAGCTGATGAGTGGAAGTTACTTTTTATACTATAGCTAATAAATGTAGAGGGAAATAATTAGCATCATTTATTACTCTTGGTGAAATCATAGTTCCAGGCAACCATCCTCAGTGGCCACTAATATCATTATGTGAAATGTTGATAGGAACATTATAATTGATGGATCAGCCTGACAATCCCTGAACCTACTGGACAATCTTAAAACCCCCCTCCCCCCAAAGTGGGACAGTTACTCAGTATGTGCATGTTGATGATATGTAACAGAAAATACAGAGCTCCACCTACAAAATTCAAACCTGATTCTAATCAAGTCTCTACCTATCAGGTTACAGAAGACAAAGGAATATGGTAAGTGAAACAATGAGGATATAATTAACCTACTACATGATAAAGGAAGTTCTATAGAAAAGATTACTAGCTTCTTCCACAAATAAATGGCATTAAAAATAAAGAGGGAAATAGGAGAACTCCCATAAAAAGATATATCAACCAAAGATAGAAAGAGGACATTTTTAAGATCTTGAGTCAAATGACTCAGCCATTTTTGAGATAACTAGAAAAAATTGAGGACTGATTGGGAATAAGATGGTATTAAAGAGTTATAAATAATTGTGATCATATTGAGATTTTATTTATTTATTTTTTGAGAGCTATTGGGCGCATGCACTCTCTGGAGAGACAGAGAGATAGAAAGCGAGAAATTGGTCTGGGCCTGGGTCTTCCAGGTTTGGGACTCAAACTGTGGTTGGCCATGTAGGAGTCCAACCATGCAACCATTACATCATTTGCTGGTCCAGATAAGATCCCAGACCCGGAGGCTTGAAACTCACACTGGGTGTGTGTGTGTGTGTGTGTGCGTGCTCAAAATCCTGAGAGGAGAATGGAGGAGAAGGAATTGTGATGTGGCCATCCTTCCTGGGGAATGATTTTTCACTTTCCGTCTTTCTTCTCTCTCTGTCTCTCTGGTGAATACATATGCCCTATAGCAAAAATTCCCCTGACCCCGCCCCCAAAAGAAAGACCTCATCTGTTAGTCCTCATCTAATTTCGAGGTGAAATGACATGCTTTAAAATACTTTAACAATGGGGACAGTAGGTAGCATAGTGCACAGGCATTGGACAGGCATGGTCGACCACAACTCGAGTCCTGGACCCAGCAGCTTGATATTCACGCTGGGCGCATGTGTGTGCATGCCCAAAATCCTGAGAGGAGAATGGAGGAGAAGGGATTGTGGCATAGTCATCCCCACTAGGGGATGATTTCTCGCTTCTTATCTCTCTGTTTCTCTGGCTACCACATGTGCCCCATAGCAAAAATCTCTCTCTCAAAAAAAAATTCAGCAAAAACTAATTGTGCATATGTGTGTGTCCCCATGTATCTCTGTGTGTCAGAGGGTGGATAGAGAGATGAAACAGAATGACAGAATGTTGGTAATCTTTAAAGCTGAGTGATGAGTAAAAAGAGGATCACTCTACTATTCTATTTTTGTGTGTTTGAAATTTTCCACAAAAATACATGTTCTATACCAAAGCAAGAAGATATTTTAAGTCAAATTTTTATGCAAATTTGTCTTAAATTACCAAACAAAGTATTTAAGACAAGTATTTGTACTTTCAGCAGTACAAGACAGCTGGGGAGCACCTGGATTATTGTCTTCTGTCATTAGTTTGGGAGGTCCGAGAAGCGCCACAAGTGCTGATGGGAATACTGTAACCAAAGGTGCAAGCTCTGTAAAGCAAAGAACTAACGTTGTGTTTTTCACACTGCTGCTCATGACCTTTATTGAGACACAAAATCGTAGGTCAGAACCAGTAATTTCTAAAAAAATGAAATAGAATAGACAGTATAGAACAATGTCAGACTCCACACCATTGAGGCTTTGCTAATGGATTCTCCAATGGCTTCATCCTTTCAATTCATTCCTCTTGACATTTTAGCTTATTGAAATTATCTAATGTTTCTGAAATAATGTATCATGGTACTCATGGGTTTAATTAAGTCAATTTAGTCAGCAAGCATGCCAGAGGCCATGATGTCTTCCCTTGAAGGTCTTACACTGACATTTCTGACAGCTCACACCAGGCAATAACCAATGTGTCCCTTTCCTTTCTACTTTCTCCAAACTTTTTACTCACAGCCTCCCACTCTGGCCCTGTACTCTACGGAAACCACTTTCTACTTTCTACTTTGTGCAGAGAACTAAGGCCATCTGGTTATTACAGGTTCGTTTTTTCCCTCCTTCAAAAATCACTGTGTGTGTGTGTGTGTGTGTGTGTGTTTGTGTGTTTATCTTCAGTGCTGCAGAAGAGAAATCTGTAAGGGAGACCACCCCACTCCCCTGAGTTCTGAGCCCCTCTCCTCCCAACTCTTTAGTCCTTTCCCAGTCTCCCTCACCTACACACTCCTCCATTGTTTACAAACTTGCCACTTCTCCATGCATCTGATGTTTCCCAAATCCTGATATTTTCTTAGTCTCTTTAAGAACATAGGCAGTGCCTTACTCAGAGATGATCTCTCAGCCCTTACCCTTCTCCATACTCTTCCTCATCTCCAATTCAATGTCTGTGTGTAAGTACCCATTAAGGAAGGAAAGGGCTGAGGCTGCTACAATTTCTCACATACTCATCATCTCTAAACTCATTGCATCTGTTGGCTGGTCTCTCCTCTGGCTTCTCCTGGGTCCGGGGTCCTAGCTGAGATTGCTTTCTACAGGGGGTGATCCCCACATAGATCATGAGGGGATGCTGTGCCCTCTTCAATATCCCAGTCCAGGTGAGGCCAGACAATATTTTCTATAATTTCTTATGCACAACTAAGGCCAGTCAAAATCCTTCAGTGAGACAGGAGTGAAGATAGGGGGTAAGTGAGTAAAGGGAATAACCAGAAACCAAATGTTCTGCCCAACAAAGTAATTTTCTTCTAGAACCTTCTGTGTGAAGGCACTTCTCTGCTTAAGGCCTGTGGTAGAGAATGTCTTCCTATCAAGGAGCTCCTTCACCTCTTTCTCCATGGAAGGGAGACCCAGAGAGATTTTTCTTCTTGCCTTCTGGATTCCAGTGTCTCACTGAATAACCAACTTTCTTGACACCTAAATGTCCACTCCATTCCTGAGAGATGTGAATAATGTCTTGGCCCATGATTTGAATTGGCCAAGTCTTTCAGAATTGAACATAACAGATCCAACACCTATGAGTGGCAATTCAGTATAGTTTAGTTGTAGAATTACTGTGGCAGACTGCCGTTGCCTACATAGTCACTGAATTCATTGGCCTTCTGGTTTCCATTCTCTTCTATCTCACTGAAACATTGGACACAACTACTCTCTTTTTTTTTGTTGTTAAAAAATTAAGTTATTAGGGGAACCTGCAGTTAGCGTAATGGCTATGTCGCTGGACTCCCACGTAGTCTACCGCTGTTCCTGTCCTGGACCCGGTGGCTTAAACTCATGCTGGGCGCATGTGCGTGCGTGCCCAAGATCCCGAGAGGAGAATGGAGGAGAAGGGATTGTGGCATGGCCATCCCCCCTGGGGGGTGATTTCTCGTTTTCTGTCTCTATGTCTCTTTCTGTCTGTCTGGCGAGCGCACGTGCCCTATAGCGAAAACCTCTCCAAAAAAATAAAAAATAAGTTATTGGGACCAGGAGATGATTACATCACTGGACTCCCTTGTAGTCGACGGCAGTTTGAGTCTCAGACCTGGCAGCTTAAAGCTCATGCCGGGTGTGTGTGTGTGTGTGTGTGTGTGTGTGTGTGTGTGTGTTGTGTGTGTGTGTATGACCAAAATCCTGAGAGGAGAATGGAGGAGGAGGGACTGTGGTGTGACCATCCCCCTTCTCCCCCCCGTGAGAGATGATTTATCACTTTCTGTCTCTCTGTCTTCCTCTGTCTCTCTGGCAAACACATGTGCCCTATAGAAAAAAAATCTCTTTAAAAAATTAAGTTATTAATTTACTTTGAGATATAGAAAAAAGAGAGAGAAAGACAGCAGGCTCAAGGTCCTAATGCCATGATCCACCCCCAGTCTTAGCCAGCCCCAATTATGGACAAGTGCATGTCAAGCATACTTAGGAAGATCTCTGGACTTGAACTATAAACCTTCCATGTGAGGTCACCTTACAGATAGTTTTATCACTGTGCCACCATCTGGCTTTCACTGCTCCTTAATGATACTGTTCCACCCTTGGCTCCTATGACACTGTTTTCCTCTAAACTTTCAGACCACTTTCTCTGTTTTTGCTGTTTATACTTTCTCTTTTAAATGTCAGCATTGCCTAAGATTTTTTTCCCTCTGACTTTCTTCTCTATCTTCTCAGTGACTTTCTTCAGTTGAGTAGGTGTTGTTCCCAGGATACTCTAATGGTGTTGGAACACCGAATGCATCATTGGTTCTTTCCCTTCTCTAGGAAAACACAGCTCCTTTCTCCCCCACACAACCTTTACCCATGAAAAAATCTACCCCTCAGACCTTCCAAACACCACCTTTAAACAAATGTATTAATATTCTGGGCCAGTCAGTGGCCTAGTTGTTAAGGTAGTTGGAGTTCATATGGCTGACTACATGGTTCAAGTCCTGGACCTGGCGGCTTGGAAACACACTGGTTACATGTATGTGTGTGCCCAAAATCTGAAAGGAGAGAGAACGGAGGAGAAGGGATTGTGGCATAACTGCCTCCCATAGGAATACTTTCTCACTTTTACTTTCTCTCTCTCTCTCTCTTTCTCTCCAGTGAGTACATGCACCCTCTGGCAATATTTGAAAAACAAAAATCCTTTTCTTGTCAATCTTTTCCAAGTCTTGCATGACTTCTCTGAATTCTCAATGCATTTTAACCATATTTCTATTTATTTATCTTGAGCAGCTCTTATGTGACAGACATGATTCCAAGGTCTCATTATATCCCCACAGCACACCTGTTGACTGGATAGCTCAACTTGATGATGATTTGTCTTATGATTTTTCATCTTTATGATGGTGTGAAACTCTTGCAATTTTGATGTATTTAGAATTTTGATTTAGCTATAAGTGGTAATAAAATATTCAACACTTTATTATGAAATAGGCTTTGTGTTCAGTGGTTTTTCCTACTTTACACTAATGTAAGTGTTCTGAGCATGTTTAAAGCAGGTTAGGCAAGCCATGTTGTTCAGTAGGTTATGTGCATTGAATACATTTTCAACTTAATGATATTTTCAACTGACAATAAGTGTATCAGAAGGTAAACCTATCATAAGCCAAGGAACATCTGTGTTCTCTCCACTTTACAGGGGAAACCAGGCTTCACAGAGACTCAAGGGTCTTCCAGGGTCACATAGTAAGGAAGTGGTGGACCTGGGTCTCTGAATACAGGATGACCCACACAGCTTTGTGCCTTCTCGAGGCACCGATCTTATTCCACTTTTTGCTAAAGTTACTTATGTATTTTTAAAATTCTTCGGTAAGCAAAGCCTCGAGGAATCTTCTTATTTTTTTTCTTTTAGCTCCTGACATCCAGCTTTTAATCTGAATTTTGGAGACAAGCTCAATTTCAAGCATTTTACCTCCCTATATAAATACTCTTGACCTAGTTTGGGGCTTGTAAAGTGTGGTAGGTATATACAAAGGCTTTCAACATTGCAGGAAAACAATATCTGTATAATTGAATTTAATTATATGGAAAAACAGGCTTATTTCAGGTTTGAATGAGAGAGAGAGAGAGAGAGAGAGAGAGAGAGGAAAGAGAAGAAGAGATAAGATGATCACAATCCAAAAATAATGCTTTATTAAAACAACAACATACATGTCAAGTGATCCCTAATTACTAGCACCTGTGTATGTTTTGAAAGATGGATGCAATACAAACTAAGAAAGTACAGATTTCTGCAACATTCCACTTCTAGCTTCAGAACGGCGGAGAAATCTGACTTTGGTCTAACTTGTGACTGGTTTGTGACTTTTTTTTTTTTGCTGTAAGTTATTGCTCCCACTAACTTTCTTTCTATTTAATTCTCACCTTTTAATTTCAGGCTTAGTACACCTAATTTGTAAGAAATTATAGTATTTTCTATTGAATATTTTAGGATATTCCTCTAAAGTCGTTTCTTATAAGAAATATGCCTTTCTTTTCTTTTCTTTTCTTTTCTTTTCTTTTCTTTTCTTTTCTTTTCTTGAGAGGTTTTTGCTATAGGGCACATGCACTCACCAGAAAGACAGAGAGAGACAGAGAGACAGAAAGTGAGAAATCACCCCCCAGGGGGGATAGTCATGCTGCAATTCCTTTTCCTTTATTCTCTCAGGATCTTGGGCACGCATGCACACGCCCCCAGCGTGAGTTTAAGCCACTGGGTCTGGGACTCAAATCGCGGTTGACTACGTGAGAGTCCAGCGACAGTCATTACGCCAACTGCTGGTCCCTGAAATATGCCTTTCTTAATGAACATTTCTAGAAATCAAAAGTTAGAGGTACAAACTTATTTCTTCACTCCATCTTAACACTGATCACCTCATTTTTTTTATGTACTCATGTTTTCACCTGGAAGTTTATAAAGAACACCCATGTTCTCACCAGTAACAGCCTTTCCCAAATCACTTGGTTGGATGATGAAGGGTTAACCTCATCACTGAAATGTGAATTTGTACTAATTGAAGACAGACCAAGGTGTGCTGTCTTTATCATGACCTTTCTTCCTAGACCCTGGGCTTATTTCATTTTAGAGTTCAGAGTTCAACTTTTGTGATTAAACCTCAGCATGAAGTTACTTTCTTCAAATACTGAACTACAAGAGACTGTAGCCTTAGAAAGATCATTGTCATTTCTATGTAGGTCGGGCTGCTTCTACTTGCCTTTTAAACTCCTATTACCCTAAATTTCTCCCCTTTGAAGTGAGATCAGTTTTTGTTCTGATAAAGGAACTGGAGACAAGTTCTCAGAAGCTCTAACCATGGCCGCAATAGATAAATTAAATTGTACTACATGTTGTCATTCAGCAAAGCTGTTTTCAGACAGAGCTAGTTTGAAGCCATTAAAAGATGCTATTCATCTCAACCTTGCCATCTGCCTTCTGCTTCTGGACTTGTCTCTGGCGTTAGGGAAGAGATTAGTCTCTGCAGCCAACTTCCCTCCAGCTCTCTCCTGACACTTGGGGAGACTCTTATGGGAAGAAGGCTATTTATTTTAGCTGCACAACCACATGGCTAACTATACACAGCAATTACACAAAGCAAATGTATCAACTTCTGCCACAGGAGGCAGGAGTTCCCTTTCCGATCATTAATAATGAACACTCTTCAGTAAGTAGGGAAACATTTACCAAATAAAATGGCCTGTTATAGATGATCCCTCTGGGCAGCTGAGAAAGCGCTTGGCCATAGAGGCAAAAAGGAAGCCCAAAAGGCTGGTGCTGTCTCCTGACCTTGCTTGGTTGTCCTGGAAGCATCTCCAAACCAGCAGAAGATGTGACCCATTGGCTCTTCATGCAGAAGTGTCTAGTCCAAAAAGAAGTAGCTTGAATTTCTATATTGAAATTCCATTGCTTTCTTTCCTTGCATTTTTGTCCGTGAAATAAAAAGGAGGAGGAAGTAAATTAGAGCCGGGAAGTGTCAAGTTGATCTACTGCTGCATCGAGGGGCGGGAGTGCTAGGCAAATTCGGATTCTCCTGAGCTCCCTCTCACCCCATCACCCCAGTGTTTAAAATACTTGTTCCTTGCACTCCTGGAACTCTCTAGAGGCTCCTATTTGCTCTAATGCTTAGACTGTAACTTGGTATAGTTACCTATTCCAAATACTCCTTAGCAGCCATTTTAATGAGCAAAATCCCTGAAAAGGTGCTGACATTTTAATGCTTCCTATTGACATTTTACATTTAGAGACAACAGGCTCTGCACTACATTCAAAGTCCTGCAATACAAATGTCCTGGGGCCTTAGCCACCTGACTCACACATGGGGCGTAATTAGAACAGACGCTGAGCATGGCCACTTTCGTGTGCTTTCCCGTTGAAGACAGCTCACCACTGCCTAATTAATGTTCAACACCCTTATATAAGGTAGGTGTGTACCACCCTTGCTTCACAGATGAATGACTTCAGGCAGTGGAATGATACAAACCAAAGCCTCAGGGCGGAGATTGTACCTTTGATGAATTCTACATAGGGCAGAAGGGTGAAATAGTAATGGTAAAACCAAGCCGTTAATAATAGTGTGATGAAACCCATGGCTTCTCAGAATGTAACCTAGCTCTGGGGTTTTACCAAACACTATTTAAAATTTGATCTACTTGATCATACTTTTGTAAATCAAATGCATATATATATATATATTTGTCTTCCAATAAACCACAAAGGATGAGATGATAAGAATCAACTTGGCAGTTGTGTACTGTTTTTGAACTTCAAAGTGCTTAAAAAATTCATTAAATTTTTATAAATTTGGTCATGAAATACGTATTCACTGAACAGCAATTATATGCAAAGCACTGAGCTAGGTGCTTAGTCCTTTCCTTCCTGGATTTACTGTCCAATGGGAAATTATTAATAAAAGGCACAGGCAACCACCATAAAGGTGGTCAATGCAAATAAGGGTAAACACAGCATGTTATGGAAGAGAACTCACATGGGGGGCAACTAATCCAATCTTAATGAATAGAACAAGGCTTCCCAGAGCAATCATATTGAATGATATCTAAATTGGTAGCTTAAGAAATAGTAAAAGTCGATCAGAGGAAGGAATGAGACTTGGTCAGGGCATACTGGACATGGGCTGCCATTTTGAAACTGTGGAGTAGAGCATGAACATGGGCATTAGTAAGACTAAGCAGCTCAGCTGACCTAAGACAATTAGACCTTAGTGAAATTGAGGTATGTGTCATCTCTGCACATCTTTAGAAATGGGATCTCCATGCAGAGCTCCCTTGTAGGAAGAAAGAAAGGAAATGAAGAACCAGCAACTAGTTTATATATAATGTGAGTAATCAACTTGGTAAGAGAGTTTGAGTAATAAATTTCTGTAAAAAACAAATGAAAATTGATCTAACATGGATTTTCATGCTTCTTTATTATTTTAAGTTTACTTTCAGCTTATTTGGCCATATTTCATGGAAAAAATCTAGTAGTCATTCAATAAAAAAAAAAAAGAACATTATTTCTCTTAGTTACAGACAAGTGATATGAGACCCAAGGAAATGAAGTGATGTTTTTAATTTTATTCAAGCTCCTTCTGGGAAAAAGTGACCAAGTATACGTAAGATCACAATACTGCTCTTATTTTGAACTTAATGAAATGGAAGAAACAAAAAATAAATAAAGCCAACAAATGATACAGGAACAGGGATCTAACTTTGGGAAGTATCTAGAAAGGAAGACTCTGGAAATTGATGCCTGGCCCAATATAATACCCTTCCAGAAAGAATTCTGTAGGAATGATGCACATGTTACCAATTTTTAATTTATTCCCAAAGACTGGAATTTTCCCTTTTTGGAGTCATGGAACTAACTTATAAAAACAAAACTGAGAGTCATGGTGCAAACTTTATTCAATGGCTAGGAAAAAAGAAGCAGGAGATGAGCTCACAAATCAACTTCTCATTTATCTTAAGCTTAAACTGGGGAGTTTAAGATATAGTGAATGGGGTTATTAATAGGTTAGGACAGAGTAATAGAGTGAAGGAATATTCAAAACTTTGCCTGAAAAGACAGGTATTCCCAGAATTCCAAAATTCCTTTTTTTTTTTTTTTTAGGGTTTTTAACATAAGATGTTTGTGCTCCTTCGCCAGAGAGAAAAACAGAGAAAGTGGAAAATGACCCCCTGATGTGTTTTCCAAGCCAGGATATGAACTGCACAATCCCACATGGGATACAGCCACCTTAACCTCTGTACCATCTGCTGGCCCCCTTTTTCTCCTTTTAAGAACATTTTTTTGTGGTATTCCTGATAACTGTAAACTGTTATGGCACTGGTAGGTGTCCGTCATTTAGCATGTAAATGATATTATGATGAGCTTTGAGGACTTCCAGAGGACATTCTGGTAGCCATCTTGGATCCCCCTGATTCAGGATGGTTCTTAGGGGGAGAGCATTATCTGCAGGCATGCATCCTGTTACTCAAAAGACAACACTGTTTAGGGAGGGCTGAGGAATGGTATGAGCATGGGCTATATGGTGGGTGATGGTAGACAAAGTTCAGAAAAATCTCTTTAGTCTTACCCATTGCTATCTTCCATTTGTGAAATGGGATATGCCACCCAGGCGTGAAGACAGGCTATGCCTTTCCCAAGTAGAAGTTCTTCTCTGATACCTGGTATAAACAGCATTTAGAAGTGAAGGGGGGAAAAAAAATTGCTTATTATTTTATTTTTCCCCAACTGGACTAGAAAGAAGGCAGGAGACATGATGTTAAACAAAAAATTACCAGAAGTTAAAATTTACAAGTTGTAAACTGGACTTTAACAGATAACAGAACAGGGAGAGAAAAGAAATAAAACAAAAGCCACCAAAGACAGTGATGGTTCAAGAGAAGACATACAGGAAGTTCCCACTGTGCAAAAAGAAACACCATATCCCAAACCTTTCCTTTTCTCTTCTTTCCCTCAAGACTGAGACTACAATGGTATTAGCAGCTGGAGAGAGGCAGGTAAACCAGGAGAGTTTCTAAAAACTAAGGCAGCTAGTCTGCAATAAAAGCAATGGCTTGGTGGCTCAGTATGAATTGGGGGAATAATTCAAAATTAGAGGGCATCTTTCAGGGGAATAAGAATACTTGACCTTTCAGCAGAATTCTAGAAAAAAAAAAAATCAGAATCAGAGATCAAATTTACAAACTGCAATTGAACATTATTCCAGATTTACCCCTTCCCCTTGCTCCAGCAAGAGAAAAGAAGTTGAACAGGAACTATTAGAACACACAGGTAAGTGCTGAGAAAGGAGTCAGGGAAAACCTGCCTATGTAATATCTGGACAAGTAAAAGACCAGATAGGCTTGTCCTCCATCAAATTAAATTTAAATGAAAGAAATGATACTACAATTATGCAGAGTTTTAACTTAGGACAGACAAAGAGAGTATCATCTTTAAAGACAAGAGTGAAAACAAAAATGCTTTTTGTTACAAATATTTTACATTTTCAAAGTGCTAAAGGAAGGATATGAAGGGTTTCAAGGTAGATCTGAATTTTCCTTGGAGCGAAATTTTTTTCCATAGTTTTATAATAGTCTATCTTCTTCCTCCCCAATGATGCATATTTATGTTGTTCTCATCTTTCCTGTTATTAAACACAATATTGCTACTGCATCCAAATATAAAGGTCTCTGTAAGACAAAAGCATTATGAACAAGGCAAAAAAAAAAAAGGCTTAGAAAATATATGCAAAATATATAAACTGACAAAGGAATAATACTAAAAATATATAAAGAACTCCTGTAAATCGTTAAGGAAAAATCAATCTAATAGGAAAATAGAAAAACAGCATGTATTAAAAAAAAAAAAAACAATTTTAGAAGGAGAAAATTAAGGCCCAGCTGCAGTGGTGCCCACTTCTAAGGTACTATGCTCCATAGGCAGGGACTACATGGGAGGCCTGAATTCAATTCCTGGTCCAACCTAAAGGCCAGGCACAGTGGCAGGGGACTGTAATCCCAGCGATTCAGGAGACTGAGGCAGGAAGATCTCAAGTTTGAGGCTGGCCTGGGCAACATAAAGAAACCCTGTCTAGTAAAAAAAAAAAAAAAAAAGTGGTGGCACCAAAAAAAAACCCCGTCTAAAAAAAAAAAAAAAAAAGAAGAGAGAGAGAGAGAGAGAGAGAGAGAGAGAGAGAGATCTGGGCCTAGAGGCACCTATCTATGGTCCCAGCTGGGAGGCTGAGGCAGGAATATTGCAACATGGTGATATCCTGTCTTAAAAAAAAATACCACAAATCAATGGATTGTGCATTGAACTCTGAAAAAATGAACTAGAAGTATTTTTCTTTATTCCTTCTGGTAAGTACAGTTAAAGCTTCTGACCATTACGTATAAAACAATGTAAGAGAAGAAGGCAGACTAGCTAGATACCTCAGAATCAGAAATAACAGGTCACTAGTTCCCTTAGCCTCCTGTAGCCCAGACCTGTACTAACAAAGCAGGCAACCAGGTAATGCCAAGAGGCATAGGCTTTAAATGGCCCAAGGAAAGCCAGTTCTCTCAAGAAGTACAGTTTAGCAAGACAGAATATAATTAGGCAATAACTAATCTTCCCAGTTAGATACCATAGAAAAAACCTGTGGCCCATCTCCACCTCTGCCAGCAAAGCCCAAGAAGGGAGTTTAAACATTCACTCTTGACAGCTCTAATGGGTACTCCTCAGTACTGTTCAGCCTCTTTC
>NW_006159814.1:839902-840196 GCF_000334495.1 Tupaia belangeri chinensis | reverse complement strand
AAAATCAATCTAATAGGAAAATAGAAAAACAGCATGTATTAAAAAAAAAAATTTAGAAGGAGAAAATTAAGGCCCAGCTGCAGTGGTGCCCACTTCTAAGGTACTATGCTCCATAGGCAGGGACTACATGGGAGGCCTGAATTCAATTCCTGGGCCAACCTAAAGGCCAGGCACAGTGGCAGGGGACTGTAATCCCAGCGATTCAGGAGACTGAGGCAGGAAGATCTCAAGTTTGAGGCTGGCCTGGGCAACATAAAGAAACCCTGTCTAGAAAAAAAAAAAAAAAAGAAAAAA
>NW_006159814.1:839210-839815 GCF_000334495.1 Tupaia belangeri chinensis | reverse complement strand
AACCCCGGCAAGAAAAAAAAAAAAAAAGAAGAGAGAGAGAGAGAGAGAGAGAGAGAGAGAGAGAGATCTGGGCCTAGAGGCACCTATCTATGGTCCCAGCTGGGAGGCTGAGGCAGGAATATTGCAACATGGTGATATCCTGTCTTAAAAAAAAATACCACAAATCAATGGATTGTGCATTGAACTCTGAAAAAATGAACTAGAAGTATTTTTCTTTATTCCTTCTGGTAAGTACAGTTAAAGCTTCTGACCATTACGTATAAAACAATGTAAGAGAAGAAGGCAGACTAGCTAGATACCTCAGAATCAGAAATAACAGGTCACTAGTTCCCTTAGCCTCCTGTAGCCCAGACCTGGTACTAACAAAGCAGGCAACCAGGTAATGCCAAGAGGCATAGGCTTTAAATGGCCCAAGGAAAGCCAGTTCTCTCAAGAAGTACAGTTTAGCAAGACAGAATATAATTAGGCAATAACTAATCTTCCCAGTTAGATACCATAGAAAAAACCTGTGGCCCATCTCCACCTCTGCCAGCAAAGCCCAAGAAGGGAGTTTAAACATTCACTCTTGACAGCTCTAATGGGTACTCCTCAGTACTGTTCAGCCT
>NW_006159814.1:835689-839143 GCF_000334495.1 Tupaia belangeri chinensis | reverse complement strand
TTTCCCTGTTGGGGTGGTGTCCTAGAAGGTCAAGTGAGGAGTCTGCACTTTCATCTCTTCTTGGTGGTATTGAGCCACTGTCATCCCCATTGTGAAGCCACTTGGGGAGACTGATTTTCCACTTCCATACAAAGGACACTCAAGTCTCAGATGTAAAAAAATCAAAGAATCCAATTAGAAAATGGGCAAAAAAGGATCAGCGAAGGGCATAATGGTTACATCACTGGATTCCCATGTAATTGACAGCGGTTCAAGTATTGGACTCAGAGGCTTAAAACTTACGTGGGGCACGTGTGCATGCATGTCCAAAATCCCAAGAGGAGAATGGAGGAGAAGAGATTGCAGTGTGGTCATATCCCCTGGGGTGTGATTTCTCTCTTTCTGTCTCTCTGTCTCTCCAGTGAGCATACATGCCCTATAGCAAAAGTCTCTCTCTCTCTAAAAAAAAAAAAAAGGAAATAAAATGGGAAAAAGGCATGAAAAGACACTTCATGAAAGTGGGTGTACTGATAGCAAATAAGCACATGAAAAGTGGTTCGACAGCAGCAGCTTTTAGAGAAATCCAAATTATGAGCATAAAACAGTATTATTATACACCAATTAGAACAGCTAAAATAAAACAACACCAGATGGTGGTGAGAATGTGAGGAAACTGGATCTCATACACTGCTGGAGGGAACATAAAATGGTACAATGACTCTGAAAAACAGTTGAGTAGTTTCTTAAAAAACTAAACATATGCCTAACATATAATCTATTGGCTGCATTCCTGGCCATTGTCACAGAGAAGTGAAAACTGGTATCAACACAAAAACCTACATATGATGCTCATAGCAACTTTAGTTGTCATAGTCCTAAACTGAAAATGACCAAAATGTCCTGTGATAAAAGAATACTTAAATGAACTGTGATACCATCTGTACTATGAGTACTACTCAGCAATGTAAAGAAACACGTTATTAGTAAATACGACTTGGATAGATCTCAGAGGCACTAGTCTGAGTGAAAAAAGTCCATCTCAAATATTATACGTTTTCAAAATGACACAATTATAGAGAAGGGAAGAAATAAGTAGTTGTCAGGGATTGGGGATGGCAGAGGAGGGTGGGTGACTGTAGTGTGAGGGAGAGCTTTGTGATGATTAAATAGTTATTTATCTTATTTACGGATAAACTTACATCAATGTACACATATGGTAAAATTACATGGATGTACACTTTACACCAGTGTCAGTTTCTGGATCTGATATTGTACATGTAACATGAGGTAATCATTGATAGATACTAAATGGAGGGTAGATAGGCCCTCCCTGCACCATCTTTGAACTTCCTTAGAATCAATAATTATTTCAAAATAAAAAAGCAAAAAAAGGAAGAAAAAACTTGCAATATGACTCTTTATCAGATCGGGAAACATTTAAATTTTAATGAAATTAAGTTTTGGCCAAGTTCTAGAGAACATTTTGAGTGATAGTTGATACTATATTTTGATTCATCATGCACACAATCTTCCAGGAGATTCCAGGTGTTTCTTTTTTTTTTTTTTTTTGAGAGGTTTTTGCTATAGAGTGCATGCACTAGCCAGACAGACAGAGAGAGACAGAGAGATAGAAAGCGAGAAATCACCCCCCCAGGCACACACGCACACACATCCGGTGTGAGTCCAAGCCACCGGGTCCGGGACTTGAACTACGGTCAGCTACATGGGAGTCCAGTGACTTATCCATTACACTAACGGCTAGTCCCTCCAGGTATTTCATCTAAAGACATATCCCATGTACACAAGAGAGTAATTAAGGATATTCGTTGCAGTGTTGTTTGTAAGAATAAAAAATTATGACAACCTAAATGTCCATCAAAGTAGAGCAGGTGGCCTAGCCACTGTGGTTCAGTGGTAATGCAGGTGTCCTGGAAGGTTGGAAGCCATATGACTGACAGGATTTGGGTCCCCAGTTCAGCCTGAAAACATGCTGCAGGTACATGTGGGATCCCAGGATCCTGAGGACCTGAGAGACTGAAGAAAAGGAACTGTGGGGTGACAAGACCCTGTTAAGAGTTCTCTCTCTCTCTCTCTCTCTCTCACACACACACACACACACACACACACACACACACAGTCAAGCATGTGTACATGCTTTCTATCATTTTTTAAAAACTGGAATAGTTAAGTGAACTATTAATATTAATATACAAAATAAACCTATTAGTAGGAACTAGTTAGATCTATTTGCAGCATGAAAAGTCAGTTATAGAATGACCCATATGAGATAACATTAATTTTTCATCTTTTTTATTGCCAGAGGGCACAGGCAATCTCTCTCTCTCTCTTTTTTTTTTTTTTTTTTTTTTTTAGAGAGAGAGACAGAGTGGGAGCACCCTCTCATGGGACATAGTTGCACTGCCATCAATTTTTCTTAATTTCTCCATCAAATCAAGATTTTGGCACACACCCACATGCCACCCATCATGATTTTCAGGGTGCTAGGACTAAATAAAATAAGTCTTTAAAAAATGAATATGGCAATTCTGAGATGGCTACTGAACTTCAGCTGTGAGATACTGCTTTCAGGGACTAAAAATGAAGACTTTCTGCTTAGACTTCCTCCTCTAGATCCCTATCTAGATTAGAGCAGCACAAACTAAGGCCCATTCTGAGATGGCTACTGAACTTCAGCCGTGAAATACTGCTTTTGTGTGCATGCCACAGTTTTCATTTTTTGCCTTTTAAAATTAAAATATAAAATTATTTTATTGTCTTTTCTATTTTTTATAGTTTTTTCTTCTTTCCTTTTCTTCTCTTTTCTTTTCCTTTTTCTTTTAACTTCATCCATTAGTGGCTCAGCCTTCATGAACTGAGTGTCTAGTCAGGTCTAAGTGAACAGTATCCAAACATTTGATTACTATTAGGGTCAGAATATTCCTCAATCCACACTGAATCTGATGCACAAAGAGTGAAAAACAGAACAGAACAGAGATTGAAGATCACCTCCTGCAGTATGCCTCAGAATGCTCAGATTGAGAAAGCAAGAAAATATCTCTTGTCCAAGGGAAAAGAATAACTCCTTTTCATCTACTGACAGTACAATGGAAATGTCAGACAAAAAATTTAGAACATTCATAGTGACAAAGCTAACAGAGATGCAAGAGAAGAGAGACAATGAACTCAGGAAGACACAGGAGAAAAGGGCTGATGATTTTCAGGATGTGAGAAAGTTCTTGCATGATCTGAAAGAGGAAATACATATCATAAAAAAGAATCAAATGGAGCTGTTAGAGATGAAGGCTATAATACAAGAAGTAAAAACCTCCCTTGAAAGTATAAAAAGTAGACTAGATCATACAGAGGATCGAATACACACTGGCCAAGAAAAATCCACCACAAAGACTGAGAAAATAGCCAGAAAAAACTAGAATAATATATGAGAAATACTAGATGCCATTAAACCTCCAAACAT
>NW_006159814.1:814972-834797 GCF_000334495.1 Tupaia belangeri chinensis | reverse complement strand
AAGTCCTCTTAGCATTTTTAAAATTTTTATTTATTAAAGCTAAAACTGCTTTTCTTGAAATTAAAAAAATGTTAAAAAAATACCAATTTAATGACTGCAGTAAACTATATAGCATCAACTAGGTGTTACTTTATAGTATATTTGTTCTACTCAGAGCTTCATGCCTAAAGTCAGACATCTGTTCACAGATATGTATATATCAGCTGAACTTGCTACTTAGTTAAGCTTAATTAAGATATTTTGTGAATCAATAAAATATGGGAGGGGAGGAATGGAAAGCAACTGTAGACACCAGAGACAGTGTGGGGGGTGGGGGGATGTAATAGAGGGTGAGAAATAGGGGTAAAATATATGTATATGAATATGAAATATATATATATATGAAATAAGAAATGGAAAATTGATAACATGTATGATTAAGCCAGTATGCAGTGTATTCTGGATGGGAAATCACATTTTGTGTGCTGTGATGATGCTCAGTGAATGAATGTAAAATAAGTTAATAAAAAGAAAAGAAAAAAGTTAATATGGTACTGCAGTTATTTTTAAAGTTTATTTTATTTTTAGGTTGTATTAAGTGGTTTATCAAAAAAATGGTGATTACTAATGATATTTTCTTTTTAACTTTTCCTATGCCTATTTTAACTTCTGCGTGTGTATAATTTTGAATGCAACATTTCTAGAAATTTGTCCTAAGCATTACTCTAAGGTGTAGATGCTAAATGTTGTACAACAAAACTTTCTATCTATTGAGTACCTACTGTATGTGAGCTTACTGTTGTATGTGTGTTATAGACATAATTCCTAAATTTTATCACAATTGTTATTTCTTCCATTTTACATGGATAAACTAAAGGTAAAGTTGAAGATCAAAGTTTTTGCAATGCTCAAGATCACAAATTTGGCCAGTGCAAAGACATACCCAGGTAAGTTGCCTGCCAAGCTCATGCTGTCGCTCTAGTTGAATCTAGTGGTCTTCATTCTCTGTAGATAGCCTGGAAAACATAAAATTGAAAAGTTTCCACAAGCAAACTGCAGGAATTCTCACAGTTCTCAGCCAATTTTAATAGACTAACCAAAGGGGACTGTTAGAACTAATGTTTTCCTCAGGTGACCAAAGCTTGATGAATGCCATTCTTTTAAAGCACCCATTATGACATTATTTACCTCTTGACAGAGCTGAAGGAGATAATGGGTGCTTCCTAACCAGAGCCAGTGTCCCTAGGGAATGTGGAATACCCTCCTTTGATAGGCACCCCTCAAGGATGTTTGATGAATAACCTTGTATTACCTTCTGGGTCCTTGCTCTAAATACCACCACCACCAACAGTAGCAACTGACAACAGCTAATACTCACACAATGTCTGTATGTGCCAAGCAGTGTTGAAAGCAGTTATATGAATTCATTTGATTCTCTATAGTGCCGACTTTGAGATAGCACTAAAAGTGAATAAATGAAACAGTAATGTCACATGAAGGGCAGTATTATCAGAAGCAAGAGCTTGATTTTCAAATAGCATAATTTTTAAAAAAGTGGTCATGTTCTCTTATTAGCACATTGGTGTGGCTCAAAGCCCTACACAGTCATCCAGCCCTTTGAGAGTTGGGGGAAGGGCGAGAGAAGTGTTGACACTGGGTTTCTGGGGCAGTCAGAAGGCAGTGGGAAGTCTGAGATGGACTTCTTGCCTCAGTTTGTCTCACTAACTGCTGTTGCTCCTCGCTTCCTGTTGCAAGCTCAGGGGAATTAATCGACATCCTCCACTGGGTTTCTGATGTGCGACTACAATGACATAAGTTTCTGCCTTATTAGTGAGTCCTGTGCTAAGTTCCAGTCATGCAGACTGAGAAGCAGCCTTGATATTAATATTTATTGCCCCATTTAACATTTGCAGCCTGATGGCAATTTTGAGTGATCTTTAACTGGGACACAGATAAATTGCTGATCTTGACGTAGAGGTCAGTCCTGTGGGTACATGTGGTGCTTCTAGTACTGAAGGAGGAAAACTAGACAATCTAACACAGCAAGTCTTATCTGCTGTGTTTATGATTCAGCTCCACACAAGTGCTGATTAGCAAAGTGCCCCTAGCCCTGAAGAAATAATTATGCAAAAAGAGAGAAAGAATGAGCAAAAGTACTCTTTTAGTCTCACCTGTTTCTTGGAGGAACTAGGAATGAATATTCTATCCCTCCGAGGTTATCTTCTGAGAAACAAAAACTATTTCCAAACAGTAGTTGACTCATAATTAGTTCCATTTACTCTTTCGGGGATGTTAACTATTATATGTTTTCTCCACTTAACAACTGCGAGGCTGAGTGACTTGACCTCCCTTACACAGTAGAAAGTCAGCTCTATAAGGTCTTTGACCAAGAACAAACCTATTCAGTTGAAGTTACAGGAAAATTGAGCAATGGCTGGGCTTACTAGGGCTGCACACAGACAGACAATACAGATCATTGAGAGCAGAATTCCATGAGGAGCAAAATGCCACTGTAATCTTAGTCCTTAAGTACTCTCCTAAAATACTCTAGAAGAGTGATTTGCTCCAGATCACTCACTGGGCGAATGAGGTATACCAGAACTCAGAGAAGGAAGGAGAGTGTGACAATGCAACTCAACTTCATGATGAAATTTTTTATATGAAAAAGGCAAGAAGATGCCTATTGGTTTTATACATGAAGATCAATAAACAAAAAAATATCTTTGAGAATAGTAAGATATCTTTTATTTTTCAAAAGGGGGGGTGCCAATTTGAGAAACATTGCTCTAAATTTTATAATTTTAAATCTAGATTGAACATTCAATGGGTAGGAAGCACAGAGATTAGGCATGCATCCTTTGGAGCCAGACTGTCTAGGTTCAAATCCTGGCCCTACTGTCTGGGTGGTGTTGGCAAGTTGCCTTAAACTTTCTAAACCTCCTTTTCCTCACTTGCAAAGTGAATATGTAGTAATATGACTTTACTATGAGATATCTCGGGAATGAAATGATATAATTTATGTTAAGTAGAACAATGTTGGACACGTAGGAAATGTTCAATGATTGCAATTGCTATTACTATTAAACACAATTCTTTGGTTTCCTGTTTTTTCCTTGTTCTGTTAAATCTTTCTAGAAACTCCAAGTTCTTATAAAATGTTCAGTTCTATTCCAAGTATATTTTCTCTCTAGTTCTAATAAATGTATAAAAATAGACAGAGCCTACACCATTGAGCAATGGTTAAACTATGATTTGGGATCTAGATACCACATACCTGTCAGTGGCTTGAATCCCAGCCCTGGTGGCTTGAAAGAAATGCTGGGCACATGTACATGTGTGCTCCACATTTTGAAGGGATGCAGAAATGAAGAAAATGGGATTGTGTTGTGATCATGCCCATTGGGAGATACTTTCTTTTTCTCTCTCTCCCTCCTTCTCTCTCTCTCTGGCAAGCATATGCACTCTCTGGCAATAAAAATACAAATGAAAAGTTCATCAGACACAGCTCTGGTGATAAAATAATATACCTGTGTTCTCCACATGTCCCCTATTTAGAACGAACAAACTTGTGAATTTAAAAAAAATGTTCAGTTCACTCATCATTGAGAAGATACAATCAGCTGCCTGTCCAACATGCATCTTGCCATCCATACATCGTTCTCACTGGGACCTCTGATCATCCTCCATTGCCATGTACTTCAAAAAACGCTGAACCTCATCCTCAGTAACAAGAGTTGGATCCTGGGTAGTTTAAGCCAACCAAGGTAATCCTATTTCTCATGCTGATTATTGGTTTAAATATAGAAATGTAACATGCTGGAATCTGCTTTCTCCTTCCTAAGAAAGATACATAAGAAGAAATGCCATTTCTTCCCTTTGTCATTGTCTTGCTTTTATGCGACACTTAGAATTGATGTTGCAACCATCTCAAAGCTGTGAGAGTCACCCATGTAAGGGCAGAGCTGACACTGAGAGTAGCCTAGTGAGAGGAGTTGCAGTTATGGGTCTTTGATGCCATGCTGAGCCACTGGCTGTGCAGCATACAGCCCGTGCTGCCACGGGACTTACTCATGTGAGATAATAAATTTCCAATTCTTTCAGCCAGCTTGAGTTGGTTTTTCTATCATTGGTAGCCAAAAGTGTACTAACCCACAGAATATAAAATCTATGTTAATATGTCTTAAAATAAACTAGAAAGAAGTCAGAAGTAAGGGTGATAGAGACACTTTTGACATCACCCTTACTTTCCCTCAATAGCTTCTACTCAAGTCTGCTCTAAAGTAATCCTGTGAGCTCTACTCTTAAAAGTCATGTGTTACCTAATGACAGGGATATTTTCTGAAAAATGCATCATTAACTGATTTTATCTTTGTGCTAACATCATTGAATATACTCACACAAACCTAGACAGTATAGCCTACTATACACCTAGGCTACATGACATACTTTAATGGGACCACTGTCATTCATGTCATCTGTCATTGTCTGAAACATGACTGTGTGTCTGGATGCAAACACCTCTCATTTCCACCATTTTTGTTAGAACCCAGCTATCATTCTCTCCTGTACTACAGCAAAAGCCTCAAAGCTGAACTATCACATGTTTACTCTCACTTCCACCATCTATTCTTGCTTTAAAAATTAAGATAGGGACAGCAGGTGGCATGGTGGTTAAAGTGCTGGACTCCCACATGGCCAATCCCAGTTCAGGTCCCAGACCTGGTGGTTTGCTTTCTTACTTTTCCTTTCTCTATCTCTCTTTGGTCAAATTTAAAAATAATAAGTCATCAGAAGATGGTGAAATGGTTATGTTGCCTGATTCCCACATAGTCCACCGTGGTTTGAGTCCTGAACCTGGCGACTTAAAACTCACTCTGGGCATGTGCGCATATGTGCCCTAGATCCTGAGACTGAAAAGGAGGAGAAGGAATTGTGGCATGGCCATGCCTTGTGTGGAATGATTTCTCACTTTCTGTTTCTCTGTCTCTCCAGCATTTGCATGTGCCCCATAGAAAAAAATCTCTCTAAATAATAATCATCATCATAAATAAAATAAATAATTCTTTAAAAATTAAGATAAATTTTACATAACAAAAATCATTTTAACTATTTTAGGTGTATAATTCAGAGGTTTTTACCATATTGCCAATGTCTGGCTCAGCTGGGGTGACATGTGCTGCTAAGACTCTGTGCCCCTCACGCTGGAATCACATAGGAGACTCGGGTTTGAGTCTGAGTTCAACCTGAAGGCCAGGTGCGGTGGTGTGCACTTTTAATCCCAGTGACTCAGGTGCATGGCAAGATGGAGGCTGGCCTGGGCAACAAGGTGAGATCATGTCTTTAAAAAAAAAAAAAATCCTGGGTGTGCTGGTGCTTCTGTAGTCCCAGCTGGAAGGCTGGGGCAGGACAATCATGCCATAGAGAGACCTTATTTTAAAAAATGAAACAAAGTGGGGCCAGCAGGTGACATAGTGGTTAAGGCACTGGACTCCCACATAGTCAACCATGGTTTGATGCTGGACTCGTCAACTTGAAAATCACACTGACTGTGTGTGTGCCGTCCAAAATCCTGAGAAGAGAATGGAAGAGAAGGGATCATGGCATGGCTATCCCCTCAGGGATGGTGCTGGTGATAATTTCTCACTTTCCCTCTCTCTGGCAAGTACATATGCCCTATAGCAAAACAAAACAAAACAAAACACCAAACAAACCAAATAAAACAAAGAAATAAGGTATATTGCCAATATTGCATAGTCATTACCACCATCACTTCTAGAACATTTTCTTCACCTCCTTCAAAAGAAACCTTATCCCATAATAGTCTGCCCCCATTTCTTCCTCTCTGCAGCCTCTGACAACCACAAATACAATTTATTATTAGCATAGCACCTGGAGTGGTATTTTTCAAACATACATCAGATCGTGCCACTTCCCTGCTTTTAACCTAATGACTTTGAATGACATTTGCATTTTTTAGCCTGGTCTAGATGACTGGTTATGATTTAGTTCTTCTCTGCCTTTCCAACTACATCTTGAACCATTCTCCCACTTGCTTGCTAGGTACTAGCCACATAAGACTTCTATGTGTTTCTGAACACACAAGTTCATTCCTCCTTCAGAGCTCTTTTTACTTGTTGCCTTTCTTTCTTTCTTTTTTTTTTTTTTTTTTTTGAGAGATTTTCACTGTAGGGCGCGTGCGCTCGCCAGACAGACAGAGAGAGACATAGAGACAGAAAGCGAGAAATCACCCCCCAGGAGGGATGGTCACGCTGCAATCCCTTCTCCTCCATTCTCCTCTCGGGATCTTGGGCACGCACTCACACACGCCCGGTGTGAGTTTTAAGCCACCGGGTCCGGGACACGAACCGCGGTCGACTACGTGGGACTCCAGCGACATAGCCATTACGCTAACTGCTGGTTCCCTACTTGTTGCCTTTCTTATGATACTCTTTCCTGCTTTACAGATTGGTGCCTTCTCATTATTCATGTAGCGCCTCAGCTGCCCCCTCGTCATAGTGAGATGTCCCCTCCTGGGCTCTAGTAATATTACTCTCATTAATTTTCCTTATCACATTTATTACTATCTGAAATTATACCATTTGCATTTATTTTTGTTTTTTAAATTTAATATATTTTATTTTATTTTAATTTCTTTTATACATTCAATCACTATACATCACTTAACTTGTAAAGTGAACTTTCCAACATGAATAAATTTCTCACTAATCCAGTTGGGGTTATTATATATGTTATCATCAACAGATAATAATCCATTTCTGTGTCCCCTAAGTGTCTTGCCTCTCTATTTTTCTCCTTATTATTTTTCCTCAGACTCTCCTCCTTCTTCCACCCTCTTCCCACACTGTATGCAGTATTATAACCATTTTCCATGTGTCTGTATCCTCTAATCTTTCAGTTTAAGCCATAGAGTACATTACCTAGAGTCCATAGTTTATTCAGATCACCTTGGTTTTACCATGAGATCTTTTTCTCTTCCGGGATCTCACCAGGTATCACATTGTGTTTAGTGGCATATCTTGTAGGCGCTTCTTGGTTGTGACATTTTCTCACATTTTTTTTGGTTTTGATGACCTTGACAGTTTTTTTTTTTTTTAGATTTTTTTCCAAAGACACATGTACGCTTGTGGGAGAAAGAGAGAGAGACAGTGAGAAAGAAAGTGAGTAATTATCCCCTAGGGGGATGGCAATGTCACAATCCCTTTTCCATTCTCTTCCTGGGATTTTGGGCATGCACACATGTGCCCGGAGTGATTTTCAAGCCACTGAGTCCAGGACTTGAAGTGCGGTTGGCCATGTGGGAGTACAGCATCTTAACCACTATACCACCAGCTGGCCCCATGGTTAAGTATTTTATGTAATGCTCCTCTATTGGAATTTGTTTAATGTTTTTCTCATGATGAGGCAGGAGCTATGGGTTTTTGGATAATGAAGTACAGAGGCAAAATGTCATTTCATTGCATCATATCAAGGGTTCACATTCACATTTTATTAGTTGGTCACCTGTCTCTTTCCCCTAATCATCCTCCATTGCTGTGTACTTCAAGAGAAGCTGAATCTCCTCCTCAGCAATAGATGATCTTGGTAGTTTTATTTTGCTTTTAGAATGTTAAGTTCCATGAAAGTAGAAACATTGTCTCTTTGGCTCACAGCTTAATTCCCAGAACCTAGAATAGTGTATAGCACACTGTAAGCCTCATTAGTTATTATTTGATTGAAATAATGAATAAACTAGAAAAAAATGACCAATACACTGCCTACTATTTTTGCATGCGAAATGAAATATGGGTCAAGAAGATTCGTTGAGCATAGGTCAAAGGCACTAAAACCCTTTCAAATAATCTGAACTATCCTTGAGATAAATCTCAACCCTCATGAGAATAAATAATTAACCCAGGGTCAATGACACGTTCAAAATCATTAATGAAAATTGATTTTTCTTCTTCGTGGGGCTGCTTCTCTATGCTGCACTGCAACTGCAGGGTCAGCCAGGATTTGTTGTGTTTTAATTTATTTCCACCAAGGATCTTCTTTTTCTCAATGGTGCTAACCTTTATAAATTTCTTGTTTTCTTCTTATTATTTGTGTTGGTTGGCCTGTGCATGGAGAGGGTGCAGGTGATGTCATGTAGGTAAGTTCTAGAAGGTAGCAAGATCCGTCAGAACAGGAGGTGAATGAAGCATGATGAGAAGTGGGGTTTGTCTAGGAGAGCACCCAAGGATAGGGTTACTGAGCTCCTCTGGCTGAATCAAGGGCTGTGCCCACTGACCTCATGGATGTGGGGGAACAGGAGGAGGAGTGTGCTGGCAGCCGGCTAACGGCCTTTCCAGGAACATGGTGGAAACTGATTAAATATATATGCAATCACATGAATTGATAGAGGGAACCTGGGGGATGTCTCTAGCCATTAGAACACCAAACACCAACAGGGGCTCCCTAGTGGTCATGCAGGATGTTCATTTTCTGGCAAGAGCTCTCAGAGCATGAAGTCCCTGAAAGGGAGAACTATTTGTATTCCATTCAGATTTCATTTAACCTTTTTTTTCCTTTGGAAGCCCCAGCAAGCAAAGGCACATTTGTCAAGGCTTCAGGATGAATGAGGAAAGCTTTTGTGCATTAAACTTGCGGATATTCAGAAGGGCTTACTGGAAAAGCAACACTGGTATGGGAGTAGAAAGACATCCACTCTAGTTGGCCAGGCTGTGGGTGGGGGGGAGTGTCTTATTATTACCTCCAAAGAGCCAATTTCCTGATTACGTGTAATTCCCCAATCAATTAATTTAAACATGATCTTCCCTAGGTAATTAGCTGCATTGTGTATGGCTGATGAGAGTATTTATATCTCCCGGCATTTCTCAGAGTACGTGACTTATAGGTCAAACACCACAAAGATATATAGAGGTTTAACTAGCACATTTAATTTCATTAACTAATATTCTTATTCTTATAGTTTGTCTTATCCTAAATCTCAGATGCCATGGATCATAGCATTATGGGTTTAATATACAGCATTTTGGGGAGAAAGAAAACAATCAAAGCAACACATATTCCGATTTTAGAAAGAATATATGGAAAATTTTAGACTGTGGAGCTAAGGAAATTTCAGATGAGAAACACCCAGTGAGTGCTTACAGACACTAAGAATTCCCCAATGACCTCATCTGCAGGGCCCATTCATCTCACTGACACAAAGACATTTCCTGAACACTGGCTTCAGTGTTCAGAGTTCTAGTTTTCCTAGGACTTCTCAACCTGAGCTGGTCTTGGAGGCAGCCTGGGACACCATCTTGCCTCCACCCACCTGCCCCAGTCCCTCTGCTTGCCAAGCCTGCATGGTAGAGGTGATCTGCCAGTCACCTTCATGGCTACACTGCTCCTTGCCAGAGTCTCCAGAAGTCACAAGAATTCAACCTGCTGCCACTACTGGCCACCCTTCTGTGCTGGCCACTCCACCTATCAGCTTTCTCACTTTGGTCAGCATTAGTGCCCACTCTCACTGAACTCTCTAAGGTCCCCTCTCCAATTCAGTTCCCAATTCCCACCATTCTTTATATTATATTGTGTACTATCCTCCTAATCTATTTACGTTTTACCTGATATTTTCATTCTTCTTCTGTTAAAATGAAAGAATTCTGGGCTTTTCTAAGTTTGGTACAGCATTCTAAAACACCAGTAAAACCATCACATCAATAGCTAGCATTGCTGTAGCATAATCACTTGTTGAGCACTCCTGCGTGCTGGGCACTTGCATGATTTCATAACTCCTCATACCTGCAAAGCAGGTTCTATTATTGTTCTCTCTTACAAACAAGGAAAATGAAGTCTAGTGCTTGAGTCACTGGCCCAGGCTGACACAGCAAGAAAAGGAAGAGCCAAGACTCCTCTAGTTCTGCTTGGTTGCATGACACTAGCTCATAACATGCTCTATGGGGTGTCTCCTTTGACTAGAGGTCCAATGCTGTTGTAGAAATCGCCATTGTGAATGGCTCTTTGGCTGGGTGAAGTAAAGCAAGGATTTGCAGATGATTCCCAAATCCCCAGCTTGGATACTAGGTAGAACCTTTCATCCATGTTGGCATTTTAGGAGAAAGTTGAGGAGACTATCATCATCCTTTTCTATTTTGCATCTTGTCATCATCTTGAACAACCTCAAAGTTCAATGCACAGATTGGTCTAACACTCCAGCCTGTCATTTTCTTGACTTAACTCCAGTGACCTTTGCATGGACTCCATTTCAGTGATCTGCTCTCTTGGCTACATTGGCTTCTTGTATTCCTCAGAACTTGTCCATATAAGAATAGCCAGTTTGTGTCCACTTTGGGTCCTGCCAGATTCTTACTCCAGTTATTTGTCCCACATTCTTCAACCTCTGTAAGACCCCCCAAGTCTTCACCCTGTCCTTCTGCTCCCCATGTATAAACTCTAGTCTGTTCCAGATCGGTCTATCCCTGTGAGCTGTGATCATGAGGCTTCCTTCTGCAGCTTCCTCTCTTGTTACAACTTTGTCTTTCCTGGTCCCAGGCAAAGCGAACTACTGCTCTTTCCCCGATTCTGAGATCCCATCTACTGAAGAAGAGATAATATTTCATAACGTAACTGATTTTCAGAAGAAGGGAAACACTGCCATATTAAATGTACACAGCAATTCTGAGAAGTATTTAAGCAATGGGAAAAATAGAAACAGGTCTATTTTAGGATTGAGAGACTATGACACTTTCAGTTCTAAGGATGATGTCAGTCTTTCTCATCCTATGATGTTTCTTCTTCCTGTAATAGAAATATCTCGTTTATCCTTTTAACAACACTGTAAGATGGATGTTATCATCCTTTTATCGAAAGGAAAACAGAGTTTCAGAAACTCAAAGTTTATGAGGTTTATACAAATATACAGGAGAAAAATTGTATTAGTCTGCTTGGGCAGCCATAACAAAACACTACACTGGCTAGCTTAAATGATGAACACTTATTTTTTTGTTCTGAGGTGTCCCAATACAAGTCAGGTGCCTGATCCTGGCTGGCCTAATGAGACTAGCGTGGATCATGGCATGAGGAACTTCAGGAGGTAGAAGAAATAAATAGATAAAACTTAAACAAAGAAAATTCTGATTAGTATTACAAATAAAATGTATGTTCTTTTGGACAAATTATGTTACAAATGGGGGTGTTTATGCTAGTCCCCAAAAAAGCTATTAGTTGGGGAGGAAATGTATGTCTAAGTGTTTGATGTTTGACCCCAGTTGTTAAAAAAGTCCACAGTAATTGTTACTGGTCAAAGCAGTAGGCATCACACTCATCTCTTAAAGGCCTGGCAGCAGCAAAACCTCCTAAGATGCAAGCAGTGGCATGGGTGATGGGGAAGAGTTTCTCTTATTTCTTCCTTAACAGAATTGGCTGGAACTGCTTAGGTGACTCATTGATCTCTACCTCTGACCTGTGCCAGAGCCTTGCCTGCTGGCTCTTCTGGGTTTCTGGTGAAGCATTCAGGACGCCGTGAAGGAAGTGAGGTCATGATTGTTTTGGCAGTTTGGGTGGTATTTATCCCCTGGTAGCAGCTGAAGTTTATCAGTAGGTTTAGCCTTTGCACTTTGAGAAACCAACTATTATCTCACCCACAATTTAGAATAATAAAATGTCTATGGCAGAAAAACGTGCAGTAAGTATAGATAAAGAACAAACAAGGCAGGGCTTGGTGCTCTTGCTGCATGGAGTGGAGCACACTGCCTATCCATGCTCTGATGGCGTCAGCAAGAAGGCGCTGCCCGCATTCTCCCTTTTTATTTTTCCTGCTATTAGTTTCAAGATGAGAGATTCTTGAAGGGAGGCTGGGAGTAGAAAAAATTTATATCTATATTAATTTAGGCTTAGTCGCTTTCTGAGGTGGTCTGTAATGGGGGCTCTTAGGTTTACAGAGACCATGTGTTACTCATTCTGAGGACTGATGTCCCCAGGAGTTGTAATCAGAGCATTTCAGAGATGGGACTGAGCCTCTACAGTGTGTTCTCAGAGTGGTGGAAAAGGGACCCTGCATGGAAGCTTCCTGACCTGGTGGGAGACCAACTGGATTTCTGTTTTGGTTCTAAGTCTGAGATGCTATAAGCCTATTCCTTATGATTACATAGAGAAGCAGGATTTTCTGTAGCACTTTGTCCCTAAAGAGTATCTCAAAGACTAAAAAGTATGTACCTATACAAATAACAACAACAAACAAATCCAGAACAAACAAACTGCTTTGCAAATCTTGCTTTAAATAGCCAAAGTAAACTGGTCAGACATAGTGGCAGCAGTAATACAGTGTTCTGCGATTCTGGGGCCATATAGAAAGATCCAGGTTTGGGGTCTCAAGGTCTTCTTGTACCTGCTAGGCATGCACGCACGAGCCTGTGATCTTGGCTGGCTGAAGCTAGGGGGTGGACTGCAATGTGAAGATCTTGTTCAGTGATCATCTCTCCTCTTTCTCTCTCTCTCTCTCTGAGAAATAAATAAGTAAGCTTAATATATGTATTGGGTCATTGGGAAAGTCATGATGCATTTTTGCATACAAAAATATGTCATGACTTTCCTGGCAGCTATATATATCTATATATCTATGTATATATATGTGTGTGTGTGTGTGTGTGTGTGTGTGTGTGTGTGTGTGATTTTCTTGACTTCCTTAACTCCAGTGACCTTTGCATGGACTCACACACACACACACACACACACACACACACACACACACAGAGAGAGAGAGAGAGAGAGAGAGAGAGAGAGAGAGCAAGAAAAAAGTAACATTATCATTGAAATTGTCTAAGGGTAGTAAAACAGCTGAACTTACATACTATTGTTAACTGGAAAAAACACATATAGATGAAGATGTTAAATAACTGTATAATTTACAATCATTCATCCAGCAAGTTAGAGAATTTTATGCAAATACAAGTTCTGGCTTAATTTCTTCGTGTTTTTTGTTATGTCTTGTTTTTGAAATCTGGAATATATTGTGAGACTTTGAACATAAGGTTACAAAGCCTAACCATATAATGTATACTCATTTATAGTTTCTACTATCTAAAAATTAAAATTAAAAATGATTAAATGCATAGAGCTTAAAGATAAAAAAAGAAAAGCTTAAAATAAAACGTGGACCTTATAAATCATCCTCTTATAACCATGCTCCAGAGTAAGATCAGGACATTCCAAAGGGACACTGAGCCACTTAGTTGGATCCATTCCATTCCAATCTAGAATTGAGACTCTCTCCTGTTGGTTCCAGTTGCAGCTGGCTGGAGTTGACCCTTCACCCTGAGAGGGAATGGGAGTTGCTCACAGTGTTGATAGTATATTGTGAAAGTCAAATCACTGGATTAGGAGTCAGACAAAGCAAGTTTAAATCTCTTGTTTACTGGGGCTAGTATTTGGCATGATAGTTAAAGTGTTGGACTCCCACATGGCTGACTGCAGTTTGACTCCCAGATTTAGCAGCTTCTTGAAAATCACACCAGGTACACATGCATGTGTGCCCAAAATCCCAGGAGGAGAATGGAGGAGAAGAGACGGTGGTGTGGACATTCACCCTGGGAGGGGGGGTGATTTTTCACTTTTCCCTCTCTCTGTCTCTCTTTTTCTCTACTCCTGGCAAGTGTACATGCCCTATAACAACAACAACAACAAAATCTTAAAAAAGGAAAACAAAATTCATGTCTACTTCATAGAGGTGTGACTTTCGATAAAGTAACTGATGTCTTTAATCCCCAATTACCATGTGGGATTCTTGTAAGGTTTAAATGTATCTGTACATAAACTCTTCAGTAATTCTCTTATTATCTGGCAGGACTCCCATGTTCTCACATCCTTCCTTTTGGCTTGCTTTGGTTTGATCTACCTTTGCAAGCACTCTCAAATCTCTTGTCTCTCTCTAGACTGCACTTGCCTGGAAAACCTCCAGTTTAAAATGGACCTCCAAACAGTCATAAGAGGGAAATTCATAGCAATTAGTGCGCATAAGAAAAGGATGGAAAGATGGCAAGTAGATAACTTATCATCATGCCTCAGAGAATTGGAAAAACAACAACAAACAAACCCCCAAAATGCCAGATGAAAAGAAATAATAAAGGTTCGAGCAGAAATAAATGAAATAGAAAATAAACGAACCATACAGAAAATAAATGAAAGCAAAAGCTGGTTCTTTGAAAAGATCAACAAGATCGATACTCCATTGGCTAGACTGATCAAGAAGAAGAAAGAAAGAAACCAGATTAATCAAATATGTGATGAAACAGGCAATATTACCACGGACATAGCAGAAATACATAATATCATTAGAGGATACTATGAGCGACTTTACGCCAACAAACAAGATAACCTGGAGGAGATGGACAAATTCCTGGATGCATATAAACTACCAAGATTGGATCAGGAAGACATAGAGAATCTGAATAGACCTATAACAAGCCAGGAGATTGAATCAGTAATTAATAATCTCCCAACAAAGAAAAGCCCAGGCCCAGATGGCTTCACTTGTGAATTCTACAAAACTTTCAAGGAAGAATTAACCCCTATCTTACTAAAATTATTTCTAAAGATTCAAAAGGAAGGAAACCTTCCAAATTCATTTTATGAAGCCTCCATCATCCTCATCCCCAAAACAGATAAGGATATGACAAAAAAGGAAAACTACAGACCAATATCATTGATGAATATAGATGCGAAAATTCTCAACAAGATACTCGCAAATCGTATCCAACAACATATAACAAAGATCATTCATCACGACCAGGTAGGCTTTATACCAGGGATGCAAGGGTGGTTCAATATACGCAAGACCATAAATGTAATACACCACATTAACAGAAAGAAAGATAAAAACCATATGATCATCTCAATTGATGCGGAGAAAGCGTTTGATAAAATACAACATCCTTTTATGATTAAGACTCTCAGTAAGATTGGTATAGAAGGGTCATTTCTGAACACAATAAAAGCAATCTATGAAAAACCTACAGCTAATATTATACTGAATGGGGAAAAGCTGAAAGCTTTTCCTCTGAAAACAGGTACTAGGCAAGGCTGCCCACTTTCTCCACTGCTCTTTAATATAGTACTGGAAGTCTTAGCTATTGCAATCAGAGAAGAGAACAGTATTAAAGGCATTCGAATAGGCAAAGAAGAGTTGAAAATATCTTTATTTGCAGATGACATGATGGTATACTTAGAAGACCCAAAGGTATCCATGAAAAAACTGCTTGAAGTAATAAGTGAATACAGTAAGGTGGCAGGATACAAAATCAATATCCAAAAATCTATAGCATTTCTATTTATGAACAACAAGTTGAATGAAGCAGAGCTGAAGAAAGGAATCCCTTTCACCATAGCCACAAGATGTATAAGATATCTAGGGATAAACCTAACTAAGAAAGTCAAAGACCTTTATAAAGAAAACTACGAGAATCTTAAAAAAGACATTGAAAGTGACATAAAAAAGTGGAAGGACATCCCATGCTCCTGGATTGGTAGAATTAACATAATCAAAATGGCAATTCTACCCAAATTAATCTACATGTTTAATGCAATTCCAATCAAAATACCAGAGATATTCTTCAGAGATCTAGAAAAGACAATTATAGAATTTGTCTGGAACCATAAAAGACCTCGTATTGCAAAAGCAATCCTGCGTAAGAAGAATGGAGTAGGAGGCATATCACTCCCTGATCCCAAGATATACTATAAAGCTGTGGTCATCAAAACAGCATGGTATTGGCATAAAAACAGACATGTGGACCAATGGAAGAGAATAGAGACCCCAGAAATAACTCCCAAAGCTTATAGCCAACTGATCTTTGACAAAGGATATCAGTCAATCCATTGGGAAAAGGAAAACCTCTTTAGTAAATGGTGCTGGAAAAACTGGGTATCCACCTGCAGAAAGATGAAACTGAACCCCCATCTTTCACCATTAACAACAGTCAACTCAAAATGGATCAAAGATCTGAACCTAAGACCTCAGACAATAAAACTACTTGTGGAAAATGCTGGGGAAACTCTGGGAGACATTGGAGTAGGCAAAGACTTCTTAAATAAGACTCCCAAAGCACAGGCAATAATCCCTAAAATAGACAAGTGGGACTATATTAGACTAAGAAGTTTCTGCACAGCAAAGGACACAGTAACAAGTGTGAACCGACAACCCTCAGAATGGGAAAATATTTTTGTTAAATATGCCTCAGACAAGGGACTGATAACGAGAATACATAGGGAACTCAAGTGCCTTATGCGAAAAAAAATGATTAACCCGATTAAAAGATGGGAAAGTGAGCTGAACAAAAGTCTCTCTAAGGAAGACATACGAACAGCCAAAAAGCATATGAGGAAATGCTCGACATCCCTCATCATAAGGGAAATGCAGATAAAAACCACAATGAGATACCACCTAACCCCTGTCAGAATGGCAAAGATTAAGAATATAAAAAGTGATAAGTGTTGGCGGGGATGTGGTGAAAAGGGAACCCTCCTACACTGTTGGTGGGAATGTAAACTAGTTCAACCACTGTGGAGAACAATATGGAGGTTCCTCAAAGATCTACAAATAGAACTACCATTTGATCCAGCAATCCCACTTCTGGGTATTTACCCAAAAGACAGGAGAACGCTCAGTCAGAAAAGTGCTTGCACATCCATGTTTATTGCAGCATTATTCACAATTGCCAAGACATGGAACCAACCTAAATGTCCACAAACTGATGAATGGATTGGAAAAGTGTGGTATATATACTCTATGGAATACTACTCAGCCATAAAAAATAACAAGACCCTGGAATTTGATAGAAAATGGTCAGATATGGAGGATCTATTGCTGAGTGAAGTAAGCCAGGCTATGAAAGAAAGATATTGTATGTATCCACTCAATATATACCGACTATCCGCACTCTATAATAGAGAGCAAAAATTCGGAGGACATAAACACAGTGAAGGTACTTAATGAGAATAGGACAGTGTGGAATGGGGTAAGTGAAGAGAAGAGGATAGAGAAAGATAGCAAGTGAACAATAGAGAGACAGGACGTTAGTGAGAAACAGATAGGGGTTATTAACTGTTGATGATGACATGTATAGTATTCTCAACTGGATTGGTCTGAGAAGTATTTCATGATGGGCAAAGTATTTTTACAAGCAAAACGAGAAATAACAATTGACTGTTTTATAAAAATAATTAGAATAATAAAAATAATGATTGGGGAAAACAGAAAAGATATTGAATGTTGAAGTGGGGAGATTAATGTCTCTGTACTGACTGACATGCATGGCATTCCCTTTTGAAAAAACAATGTAATACAATGTAAAGTTATATGTAATCCAATGTAATATAAAGAAGATTATGATGATAAAAAAAAAATAAAAAGGAAAGATATATATAGATATATATAGATATATATATATATCTATATATATCTTATATATATATATAAGACCTCCAAACTACCGATCAGGGTTTCACCCTCTCCCACCAAATGTTTGGGACAAATCATTCACACAAACATAATTGCAAAATTCACACTTTTTCACTCTCATCTTCCTTGCACTGGCGGTACCATTTAATACAGGTGGTTACCTGCTGCTTCTTGGCTTCTTTTTAAAAATTAATTTTTAAATGATTATTCATACATTAAATCACTATACATCATTTAGATTGTGAAGAGACTTTACCCAGCATGATATACACCTCAATCCAGCCCAGTCAAAACTATTATATACATCCTTGTCAACAGATAAAAGACCTTATCTATGTTCCACAAGTGTTTTACCTCTCCATTTTCTCCCAAAATTTCCTTTTCTAGGCTCTTCCCCCCCACACACTCTCTTTCCACTTTGCATTTAGTGTCCATTACAATTTTGTATATTTTTATGTTCTCCAGTCTTGCAGTCTCTACCATAGAGTGCGGACAGTCGGTATATGTTAAGTGGAGACATGCAATGTCTTTCTTTCATATTCTGACTTGCTTCACTCAGCAACAAATCTTCTGATTCGTTCACTTTATATCAAATTCCAGTGCCTTGTTGTTTTTTATGGCTAAAATAAATTCCATGGAGTATATGAACCATAATTTTTCAATCCACTCATCTGTTTGTGGACATTTGGGTTGGTCTTATGTCTTAACAATCATGATTAATGCTGCAATGAAATAGTTGTGCAAGTGCTTTTCCGACTGAGTACTCTCCTGTCCTTTGGGTAGATACCCAGGAGTGGAATTGCTGGATCATATGGTAGTTCTATTTTAAGGTCTTTGAGGAACCTCCATATCATTCTCCATAGCGGCTGGACCAATTTACATTCCCACCAACAGTGTAGGAGTGTCCCCCTTTCACCACATCCTCTTCAGCACTTATCATTATTTGCTTTTTTTTAATCTTCATCATTCTGACTGGGATTAGGTGGTATCTCATTGTGGTTTTGATCTGCAGCTCCCTTACAATGAGGGATGTTGAGCATTTTTTCATATGCTTTTTGGCTGTTCGTATGTCTTCCTTAGAGAGTTGTTTATTCAGCTCACTTTCCCATCTTTTAATTGGGTTAATCATTTTCTTCCAGGTAAGCTACTTGAGTTCCCTATGTATTCTGGTTATCAGGCCCTTATCTGAGGCACAGTTAACAAAAATCCTCTCCCATTCCGAGGGTTGTCAATTCACACTAGTTATGGTGTCCTTTGCTGTGCAGAAATGTCTTAATCTGATGTAATCCCATTTGTCTATTTTGGGGATTATTGCCTGTGTCTTGGGGGTCTTGCTTAAGAAGTCTTTGCCTACCCCAATGTCTCCCAAAGTTTCCCCAGTATTTTCCACCAGTAGGTTTTTTTCTTTTTCTTTTTCTTTTTTTTTGGGAGAGGTTTTTGCTATAGGGCACGTGTGCTTGCCAGAAAGACAGAGAGAGACAGAGAGACAGAAAACGAGAAATCACCCCCCGGGGGGATGGCCACGCCACAATCCCTTCTCCTCCATTCTCCTCTTGGGATACCAGGGCATGCATGTACACGCACCTGGCATGAGTTTAAGCCACCGGGTCCGGGACTCAAACCATAGTCGGCTACATGGGAGTCCAGCTACATAGTCATTACGCTAACTGCTGTTCCCCCACCAGTAGTGTTATAGCTTGTGGTCTTAGGTTTAGATCTTTGATCCACTTTTATTTGATTTTTGTTAATGGTAATAGGGGTTCAGATTCATCTTTCTGCAGATGGATGCCCAGTTTTTCCAGCACCATTTGCTAAAGATTCCCTTTTCCCACTGGATTGACTGTTACCCTTTGTCAAAGATGAGTTGGCTATATGTTTTGGGGTTTATTTCTGAAGTCTCTACTCTGTTCCATTGGTCCTCATGTCTGTTTTTGTGCCAATACCATGCTTTCTTTGGCTTCTTAACACCACTTTTAAATATACCTTAAAATTCTTGGCTTCATTGCTTAAATTTAAACCGGAGTTTTATTCCTCATTCGAATGACTATGTTAATGTTTTTTACAGAAGAAGGACACAGTGATTTTGCTGAAGAAACAAATTATTCAGAAAATGAAAGTGCCTTCGAAGTTTGGATAGGTCCTCCCTGACCGTGTCTCTAATCAGAGGACCTATAAATTGCTGCGAGAGCTTTAGGATTCTATTCTAAAGGACCTAAACGAAGTCAGAGGTATGAGGTCAGCAGTTTCTGCAACCCTCTGTGTCAGCCTCAGAGATGACCATCAGCTAATTCCTCTTCATTACTCTTCAAGGGGTGAGAGTTGAGGAGAGAGGTAAATTAATTCCACCACTGAATTACAGCATTTCAAAGCAAGATTTATAAATATCTTTTTTCTCCCCAGTTCCTG
>NW_006159814.1:808461-814738 GCF_000334495.1 Tupaia belangeri chinensis | reverse complement strand
CCTGCTGAGGTCTAAGTGGGTGGAGGTGGGGCAGGGGAATGCCCAATCTCAAGGGTGTTGACTGACAGGGAACAGCCGTGATTCATGGGGCTAGCTTCTCCATGGGGGAAACTCATTGGGCTACCACTAGCAACTGTGCTTTCACTAACACTCCTCCAGTGCACTTCTGTCTGCCAATGTCTGCATTCATTCCGAGTTACTTTTTTTCAGTGATTTTCACAGCTATTGTAACTTCTAGCTCTAGGAAAGGGCATGAGGGAGTTCATGTCTTTGCCAGTAGTGCCTGAGGAAGATGGAACAGTTTTCAAAGATGAGTTACTCACAATGTGAATTCATTGAGTAAATAAAGGCTGAATGATAATGGGAAGAGTTACTCATATACCGTAACAGACACTTAACTGCCTTCTGACTGTCTGGCCTGTTTTTCATACCACCATTACTCCTTACTCTGAATGAGGTTAATGGGAATTAATACATATGTATTAGGGAAAGGAGAGGCCCTTGGGAACATGAGCTAAATATCAGTACAGTGCTACTCTCTAGGTAGATAATAGGGTACTTGGGGAAGCACTGAGTAATGGTTGAAAGATAAATTACATATATGCTAGTCAATATCTTGCCAATTAAGCTTACTCTATTCCTGAACAGAATATTTCTGAGAAAACCACTGACATGTAAGCTATTCAAACAGTTGTATCTTACTGCATTGTGCTATTTTGTGGGGCAATTTCTTTCCATTTTGACTGTCATATAAATAGACAGCGAAACTGTCTTTTGCTAACTTCCACAGAAAATGCTTCAAAATTGTGTCTGCAGGAACAGCAGATAGCTAATAGTCATTGAATAGAAAAACCAGCCATCCCACAAGGTAATGTGTGTTAAAGAATATCCCTAAAATGTATGTTATACTTGGCCAAGCTGTACGGTTCTAGTCTACTCATTAAGAGCAGCATATTTAAGCAGATTACTTACACGCTGTCTCTTTTATTCCTATCATTGCTATCTCTAGCCTGTATGATTAATTATTTATATAATGCTCATATGGTGAAATATATATCACACATTATGAACATTAGACAGTGCTGCTGTATGGTTTATATCACAGTACTCTATCAACTGACGGTATAAAGAGCCTCTCTGATATGCAGGCTGGGTGACTGTCCTGATGAATAGATCTTGTTCAGACCCTGTGTACATATTAAAGCAATGTTTTATCACTATATAGATATATACACACACTCAGTAGACACTGGTGTTAAAATAAATATTGTGACTTTGTGAAGAGAATAGTCTTGCTGAGTACAAGGCAGCATCAGATTGTCCTTATCAGTCATGCAGATAGGAGCACACAGACTTGTAGCTTAGTTGTTGTTTGGGATGCCTCCCCTTCTCATATATCTCAAGAAAGGGTTCTGTTCTTCATCAGATCAATCCTGTGGGATGGTCTAAATCTGTGTATACACAAGAAATCTTAAAGCTTCATGTCAATTCAGTCTATTTTGACTAAAGGGTTTGTTAAGCTTATTACCCTTTACTGACCACTTATCAGTGTATCATGAACATTGTAGGAAATATAAAAGAATGATGATTCTTTAAAGAAAGTAAAAATGAATGACTCAAGATTGAACTGTTCTCTTTTTAATAGATTTGAGATATAATTCATCTATCATACAATTCATCCATCTAAAGTGTACAGTCCAATTGATTTTAGTGTATTCAGTGTTGTATGTATAACTATCACCACAATCAATTTTAGAATATTTCATCACCCATAAGAGGACTCTTGTACCAATCAACAATCACTTCCCACTTCCAATTTTCTCCTTCCTCAATGCCCAGTATCATGCAACCACTAATCTTCTTTCTATCTCTATGGGTTTGCTTAATCTTGACATTTCATTTAGACAGAATCATATACTTTGTGGTCTTTTGTGGCTGGTTTCTTTCACAGGCATAATGTTTTCAAGGTTCATCCCCAATGTAACATCAGTAATTCTTTCCTTTTTTTAAACTGAATAATATCCCACTGCACGTATATACTGCATTTTATTTATCATTCATTGGTTAATGGACATTTGGGTTGTGTCAATGTTTTGGCTATTATGAATAATACTGCTGTGTTATACGTTTTTGTATTCAGGAATATTTTTCCTTTATTTTGGGTTTGTATTTAGGAGTGAGTTCCTCTGTTATATGGTAATTCAATGTTAACATTTTGAGAAACTGCCAGAGTGTTTTCCAAAGTGACTGCATGATATTTAATTACCATTAACAATCTACAAGAGTTGTAATTCTCCACACCATTGCCAATACTCGCAATTACCTGTATTTTTTAATATAGCTATCCTAATGGATGTGAAATATTATTTCATGGTGTTTTGGTTCGCATTTTCTTTATGGCTAATAGGCTGAGCAACGTTGACATACTTATTGGCCATTTGTGTGTCTTCTTTGAAGAAATGTTTACTCGGATTCACTGCTCATTTTTAAGTGGGTCATATTTCTTTTTATTTTTGAGTCATAAATGTTTGCTCTGTATTCTAAGAAACAAATATTTTATCAGATATATGCCTTGCAAATATTTTTCCTATTCTGTGTCTTGTCTTTTTATTTTCTTGAAGCACAGGACTTTTTAACTTTGACAAGGTCTAGTTTCTCTAGGTTTTGTTACTTGTAATTTTAGTGTCATGTATAAGAAGACTCTGCCTAACCTTAGTTCATGAAGACTTATCCCTATATTAAAGTCTTCCATTTCTTGTTGTCTTTTTTCTATTATTAAAAATGCAGTACATAAGTCTCCAATTATTATTTTTAAATTGTCTAGATTTTCTTTCAATTCTGTTGATTTTTGCTTTGGATGTTTGAGAACTCTGTTGTTAAGTGCATATATGTTTCCTGATGAAGTGACTCTGTAAATATAATTATGAAATGTTCTTTTTTGTAACTAGTAATAATTTTTGTTTCAAAGTCTGTTCAGCCACTCTAACTTCTTATGGTTGCTGTTTGCATGATACATCATGTTATATCTTTTTCCATCCTTTCATTTTGTATCTTGAATGTATGAAAAACTCCTACAAAGCAACAAGAAAATACCAAACAAACAATATGCAATCCCTATTACCTATTAATTTACTCATAAGTATATACCCCACAAAGATATGTGTACACATTTAAATAAATAATTTATTCTACAATGTTTATAGATGCAGTATTTACAACAATTTCAAACTAAAAACAACTAAAATGCCCATCAATAGAAGAGTAAATAAGTAGTTTGGGGTATATTAATATAATTAAATATTACACTTCAATGAAAATAAATTATGTACAACCACGTACAATATGGTCAAATCTCGTAAATATATCATTGAATTAAAGAAGACCAAAGGAATAGCTGGATGACAGTGCAGTGGTAAAATGTGATGCTCCTCCATGTAGGAAGGTTTTGTGTTTGTGTCCAGAGACCTACCTGAGTATGTTGGCCATTCAGGTACCAATGATGTGGGTCTAGCTGAAGCTGGAGGTGGACCATGGCATCCAGACACTGTTGGAGGTGCTGTCTCTGTTTTTCTCTGTCCCTCATTCATGGAAGAAATAAATATATAAACTTAAAACAAAAGACCAGTCCAGAAGAGTACATATGTTTAAGTCCATTTAGATAAAATATGAAAAGATAAAATTAGTTTATGGATTTGGAAGTCAGGGTAGTGGTTACTCTTGGGTATATAGGTAGTGGAAGAGAAAGTGAGAGGGGATTCTGGGATGTTTCCTTATCTGGTGCTTGCTACTTAGGTATATTTACTTTGTGAAAATTAGTTAATATGTGTACTTTCTGCACATTTATTATTCTTCAACTAATTTTAACAGGATTATGATTTGAATATAATATGGAATGCTTTACTTTTTCTTTAAAAGCTAGCATATAGGGACCAGCAGTTGGCATAATGACTATGTTGCTGGATTTCTATGTAGCTGACCATGGTTCTAGCCCCGGTGGCTTAAAACTCATGCCAGGTGCATGTGCGTGTGTGCTCAAGATCCCAAGACAAGAATGGAGGAGAAGGGATTGCAGTGTGGCCATTCCCCTGTGGGATATTTCTCGCAGTCTGTCTCTCTGTCTCTCTCTGTCTTTCTCGTGAGCACACACGCCCTATAGCAAAAACCTCTCAAAACAAAAACAACAAAAAACAAACCTCTTAAAAAAAAAAAAAAGCTGGTATTTACTGAAACGTGACAAAGATGGCATAAAAAGATGGCACCAGGACCAGCAGTTAGTGTAATGGCTATGTCGCTGGACTCCCATGTAGTCGATCACAGTTTGAGTCCTGGACCTGGTGGCTTAAACTCCCACCGGGCGTGTGCACGTGTTTCCAAGATTCCGAGAGGAGAATGGAGTAGAAGGGATTGTGGCATGGCCATCCCCCCTGGGGGGTGATTTCTCACTTTTTGTCTCTCTGTTTCTGTCTTTCTGGCGAGCGCATGTGCCCTATAGCAAAAACCTCTCCAAAAAAAAAAAAAAAGATGGCACCAAGCTCACTTATAACTGCAAAACACTTAAGTAGAACGCTAGCAAATCTAATCTAGCATTATATTAAAAGAATAGTACTCTAAGAAACCATGAGTGACTTAATATCAGAAAATATAGAAATGTCATTGATCATATCAAGGGTCAAAAGAGACAAGCTCCATGTTTATCTTAATAAATGTCAAAAAAAATTGAACAAAATTCAATATCTATTTCTAATAAAAAGTTAAACAAATTACATGCAGAGTATTACCTCAACATTATTAAAACATTATCTTGAACCAGTAGCTTACATCATACTTAAGAGCAAAACAATAGGGGAGTATTTGTTAAATTTATTTTGTCAAGAAACATGATTTAAATAATAATATGTTGAGGAACTACCAGAAGGAACTCATGTACAAGATGGGACTTTTGGGAACCAGCAGTTAGCGTAATGGCTATGTCGCTGGACTCCCACGTAGTCGACCACGGTTCGCGTCTCGAACCCGGTGGCTTAAATCTCACGCCGGGCGCGTGTGCGTGCGTGCCCAAGATCCCGAGAGGAGAATGGAGGAGAAGGGATTGCGGCGTGACCATCCCCCCTGGGGGGTGATTTCTCGCTTTCTGTCTCTATGTCTCTCTCTGTCTGTCTGGCGAGCTCACGCGCCCTATAGCGAAAACCTCTCAAAAAAAAAAAAAAAAAAAAAGATGGGACTTTTCCTGTTGCCTGAGGCTCCAGATCCAAGAATAAATACAATAACTGTTGAATATCTCCATGTCCTGTACCTCTTGGATGGTGCTAACTCATCTATGCAGGACAAAGAAATGTAAGACCCTCTGGAAAACTTGGTATGCTACTCTTCTCTAGGCTATAAAAAAGAAGACAAAGATTTCATTGTAATTGAAGTGGCCTGTGTTGACAATTGTCTTAGAATTGATATTGGGCCCATGGGGAAAGATAGGAGCATCTTCAGTTAAAGAAGTAGGACTTCAAGAGTCTCATTTGAAATACTTGGCATGGGTGTCCTAGTTGGAGAGAGCCTCGAACTGGTATCTGATGGTTCTCTGAAAAGTTAAAAGACAAGAAGCTGCAACTAATCAAAAGCTCAAAATAGCAAAACTATGGAAAGAAGCTGAATGGAAAAGCCTGGCTTCATGGAGTGGAGCTTGCCTGTAATATATTGAGAAGGACTCTAGCCAATGTGAATCCAAAAGAGAGGCGAACCTTTGGAAATCATGGTCATTAGCAGCCAGAAGGAGGGACATTGCCTATGTGAAGAGAGCTGTAGATGAGAGATCCTAGCAACAGCCATGGAGAATGAACCTCTAAAGAACTAACAGGAGTATGTGAAGAAAGAACGCCTTTTTATAAGCAGTCTACCATATGCAGAGTGCATCTTCCCCAGGTTACATCTGCACCAACCAAGTAAAACCTTTCTATCCCTTAGCTAATCTTTTTTCTTCTACCTTCCCCAAACTACTAGCCCATGTCCAGCTCCAAAGGGGTTTAGAACAACTTGCAAATATAGGTGGTAACGGAATCAGAAATAGAAAAAAAAGAAAAAAAAAGGCTACAGACTTCTCTAACACTGGGAAAGAGGACCAGATAAACTCCCAATATGCTTATGGTTTAAGTTAGAATTGGGGAAAAACAAGTTAAAAAAAACAAGATCTGATGGGCCTGTGGTAAGAAAGACTTAAGATGGCCTTTTCTTTCTTCTTCTTTTTTTTTTTTTTTAAGATAGATTTTTGCTATAGGGCATGGGCATG